>NW_027117484.1:0-158485 GCF_038497645.1 Lipomyces chichibuensis
AACTACCTCGACAGGCAACGGCCAGGCCCCTGGCTCCGGTTCCCGCAAGAAGTTTTGGACAGAAGTTACGCGGGGTCTGTCACAAGAGTGGCCGTCAGTCAGTGGATCTTCCAGAAGCGTGGAGTCGGACTCGTGGTTCTCAATCGAAGTCCATCCTCAGACGGGGGCGCCTGCTCCGAACTCACGAAAGTCCTTCTTGCCTTCGTTGATCACCTCCGAAGAGCAACAGAGTGCAGGTGGCGACGGCGACGACGATGACGATGACGACAAGCTGCGCGTCCGCAAAATACGCCTCTTTCCAACGACGTCACAGAAGGAGACTCTGAGGCAGTGGTTCGGAGCGCAGCGTTACATATATAACAAATATGTGGCGCTCGTGCAGGGCGGCATGAAGCCAACGCAGAAAGAACTGCGTGCTGTTCTGCTGAACAGCAAAACAAGTCAATTGAATGATAGTGAGAAGTGGCTGGAACAATATGGATACGATTTGAAGGACGAGGCGATTCGGGACTTTATGAAGAATTATAACAGTAACATGGCAAAGTATAAGAAAACTAAGAACCCATTTACTTTGAAGTTCCGATCAAAATATGCTCCAACGCAGAGCCTCAGTGTGTTGAAGAAGAAGTGGAACCATAAGTTGGGTTTTTATTCCTCTATCTTCTCGCCATCGAATATGGCTGCGGCAGAACAACTGCCCACGAGGTTGGAAAGAGATTCACGCCTCTTGAGGACGCAATCGGGTAGGTACATTCTGATGACCCCCAGTCGAGCCAGGAAAGACAATGGCAAAGGAACAACACCTGGTGATTTCGTGTTTATAGATCCCGGTGTCCATACCTTTTTGACCTGCTATGACTCGAACGAGAACGTGGTTGAGCTCGGGAAGGCTGCTGTCGTGAGGGTCTCAAAGCTACTTCACCGCCGGCGGAAGGTACAAAGTCGGCTAGCAGCCCTTCGCGACCACAAGAAACGCCAAAACTTGCGACGGGCATATATCCGGCTGGGTGAAAGAATTAATCACCTGGTCGAGGACATGCACAAGAAAGCAGCGGCGTTTCTGTGTGCCAATTACGACCGTGTGTTCCTTCCGAAGCTCAACTTCCACAGTTGCCAGAAGCTCAACAGAAAATCAAAGGCGTGCATGGCCACACTTAGCCACTGCGCATTCTTTGATCGAACTGCCATGAAGGCAGAGCTGTTTGAGCGAACTCAAGTGGTGGAAGTCGACGAGCAGTGGACGTCCAAGACGTGCTCCTGTTGTGGATGGGTGAACCACAACTTGGGCCGATCCAAGGTATTTGAGTGCAAGATGTGCGCTTCGGTTTTTGACTATGCACGCGGAACCCGGAACCCGGTCCCGGGGGTTCTTCCGAAAACTCAACTTTGTAAGATAAAGCCCTAACGAAGCCGCCGACAGCCGAGCAAAGCCGTTTTCAGTTTTATCGCCAATTCAGCGGTGCCAAGTTTCCGTGCGGAGGTGGAGGAACATTTGATTACAGACTAACCCAAGTTATAACGATGGAATTCTGACATCCGTATCAGTATCCGTACCGTATCAGTATCCGTATCCAGGAGAGATGGGCTTATCCGTTATTCACGCAGGAATGACAGGAATATGAATGAAAGATATTGCAACCATCGCTAATATGAGATATACCGTTCAACTGGATGAAACGTCTTTTTGGGCTTACAGTGTATAAGATAGCCGTATAATCCTTGAAATTGATCCGGCCATCCATATGTATTAACCCAGGTCACATTGCCCTGCAAATGAGTCGGTATGAACAGGTTTAATATAAGTAACAAATCAGTGTACATTCAGGATATATAAGCTGTCGTTATTTGATACATTTCCACATTTCGTGCCCGATTCTAAATCGACTGCCGCATCTGGATGACAAGAATTCAGGTTTAATGTAATTAAATACGAAATATGAAACAAGCATACAAATATAAATAACACTTAAAAAATAAAGAAATGGTATATTCCGATATATATGAGCTCTTTAGCACCGTCATAAGCCTCATTAGTCTCTCCATTCATTGGATGCCGGCGCAATCCAAGCAAGTCTCTTCCTTGGCTGAACAACCGCTCACAGGGCAAAAACCGCGCAAAATCGGAACATAAGGGAATACTTATGGAGGATCCAGTTTGGGACTGCGGCGATAGGCCGTAAGATAAAGCGAATATTAATATCAATCAGCCACCGATATCACAGGATCGGATCCGGTCACTCGATACTGCGGCTCAGAAGCTGCGCTACGAATGCTAGACTACTACGCTTTTCGTAAAACTACTGCGTAAACTTGGTAGCTAGCCCATTATGACTATCTATTTGGGACTCCGCAGAAAGATTAAATACCTCTCTTATAATAATTTGCTCATTACCTTCATTTCTGTGTTTTATCCGTGGATATCCACGGATATGACTAATCAAGATTGCTTTATCCGTATCCCTCCGTATCCGCCTACCGTCTATCCGTATCCGTAATTTTGGACGCATATCCGCGGATATATCCGTTATCCCTGTATCCAGAAGTCGCGTCCAAACACCCCCTGGACTATTAAAAAGTCGCATTCCCCTCTCGTGGATCTGAAAGTGAATCGATTCAAATATGATATCCCGCATTATACTCACAATAATTTATATTTAAGCCCTCTAAACTCCGCCACGGTTAGAAATATCAGCGAATGAAGGAAATCGACTCGAAGAACTTAAATTGCTGGCTCGCTGGCCGACATCAATAATTTCGCGCTCCTGTGCCTGAGTTGAATGTTCAACCCAAAGTCGTGACGCAACCAACGGACGTCGGGTAAGGGCCCGCCTCGACGCATCGACGAACCTTACGAGTGGGGACTTGCCGGTCTCAAGTCGATAATGGCATTATCTCTACGAGAAATCTTTCCTGCCTATAGGATTTAATGCGAGATTAAGGGGCCCTTCTACTCAGTACTCGGAATTACCTTCAAACAAAATTTATCAGACTTTTTTTTGAGAGCTAATGACGCCAGTGGAGTTATTCAAACCTGTCGCCGTTACAGCTCCTCATCCTCGATTCGCACGACGTCCGCACCCGAGGCCGCCTAAGAGTGTCGTCGTTCCTGCCGGTCATGAAGATGAGCTCAGCAAACCGCCAATCGAGACAAATAAATTTTATTCCAACATGTTTTTGGGAAACCAGGATCAAGGTGTATTTATGATTCCCTATGTGCTATGGTGGAATCGAGGCACCGGCGATCACTATGGTCTTGGGATCAGTCAGACATCAAAGGAGCAGAGGGTTGGTGACTTTTGTGTTTGCATTTACGGAGACTGTGCTGAGAGCTGAACAGGTGTATGGTCCGGATCCGAATCAAATGCCTGCGCAATATTTCTTCCATCCTGTTGGCATCCGATCTATGTCATTGTCGGCCTTTGAATTCGACAAGAACATGCGACTCGAGCTGTCCGAGCTTGCCCAATTCTCGGTCGAGGCTCATTTTATACCAGGACCTGCACATGGCAGGGATAAGGTACTGCGCGTCCCAATTGTGTTAGGAACAGGTTTCGTTACAGGTGTATACCACAACTTGATCCCCCGGTTTAGTTCAATCGTGGGATACAGATCATTCAAGCAGACTCCGGGCCCAAGGAATGGCATCCAGAAATACGTGTTTGAGCTGAACGATAACACTACATGGGTGATGTATGCTACGGTGCCTGAGACTGAGACATTCAGGTTGAGCCAGGACGATTGGCAGACAGTCACCGCTTTGCAGAGAGTTCGCAATGTTATCATTCAGATTGCGAAAATGCCGCCTGGAAGTGAAAAAGCATATGATGCCCACGCGGGCATGTACTCAATTCGAGCGCAGATCTCCGGTACGGTGTCTGGATCGAACGGGACATTGCATCTCAACTGGTCGACTCGACAGGCATGCAACTCCGGCCAGCTGCTTGTCTTCGCATTATCGCACCATGTCGCTTCCTTTACAAGTCAAATGGACAAATGCGCACTGGGATTTACCCTCGATTCACCATCTAAAGGATCTATGTATGCCTATTCCACGAAAAATTTTTACATGGACGAGGCATTGCCCACAAATATTCATTTTTCTCCATGGTCAAGCATTCCAGGCGCAAAAATTGGGGAATACTCCGACAAAACTCTCTCAGCAATCTATAAAGCAGCATGCACAGAATTACAGCAGGACATGAATGCGCAGACAAACATGAATTCAATGTACTTCTCTGGCAAAGCGCTGGATAAATTTGCTCATATCGTATATGTCGCATTCGAAATCTTGCGGAATCCGTCGCTTACGCACGCAGGTCTGGAGAAGCTAAAAGCCGCGTTTCAAATCTTCACGACTAACCAACAGCAATTCCCTCTAGTGTATGACAGTGAGTTTGGAAATTTTGTGACAATATCTATGAATCAATTCTTACATATATTAGCCACGTATAAGGGCATAGTGTCAAGCGGCAGCTTTACAACAGGAAATGCTCTCGAAGATTTTGGGAACACGTACTACAACGATCACCACTTCCATTACGGCTACTTCATCCACGCGGCGGCTATCATTGGATATATCGACAAAGCTTTTGGAGGAACATGGGTGTATGACAACAAAGACTATATTAACATGCTTGTCCGTGATATCGGCAACCCGTCTGACCATGATCCCTACTTCCCTGTGTCCAGATCGTTTGACTGGTTCCACGGGCATAGCTGGGCGAAAGGTTTGTTTGAGTCCGCCGATGGCAAAGACCAGGAATCCACATCTGAGGACTACCATCACGCATATGGAATTAAACTATGGGGTAAGGTTGTCGGAGATAATAGTATGGAGGCGCGGGGAGACATGATGCTTGCAGTTATGAAGAGAACGTTTAACACCTATTTCCTACTTTCGGACGACAATCAAGTGCAGGATCAAAATATAAAAGATAACCGAGTGACTGGGATTGTATTATTTCCTTTTGATTTTTGACATTCCCAACATGCTAATCCATTCGATAGCTGTTTGAAAACAAAATCGATCATACGACGTATTTCTCGCCGAAGATAGAATGCATACAAGGCATTCATATGATTCCGATTACCGCAATTTCGTCGTATATCCGGTCGCCTGAGTTTGTTTATCAAGAATGGACGTCCCTATTGGCTAATGCTGCTGACAAGATTGACGATGGGTGGAAAGGGATTCTGAATGCCAACATGGCATTGTTTGATCCCAAAGCTAGTTTTCGTTTCTTTTCCCATCCCTCATTTAATAACGCGTGGCTGGATGGTGGAGCGAGCAAGACATGGTATTTAGCATATTCAGCAGGTAAGTTGGCGCTTTGGACGTTTCTTAATGGGTACTCATGCTAGGTTATAGGCATTGGCGGTGCAGCATAGGACTGCTTGGGTTGCATGTACTTAAAAATTTGGTTCCAATTTTAAATCATATTCAATATATGATTTGGGAATTGTGTTCAAAGCCGACCAACACATAACGGTCAAACATATAGTGTACGCCGTTTTCTATAGTATATGACAGATGTCAAGTCAAAGTTTATTCCACAGAGGGATGACGTATCGTCGCAAGGATTGCGAGGTGGCTGGTCATCGTGCAAAGCCGGCGAACTCGGACAGAATGGGTACAATAATAAACGCCACCGAACAGCTTAGCGGATGCAGTTGGATGAATGTAGAGTCTCTAGAGCGCAATTGGTGGAGTTATGGGGCTGTTGGAATGGACCGCTATACTAATTCCCTTAGTGCACCGCCACACTATTCCATAAAGGGAAATGTCACTCTGCCACATCAAGTCAGGGTCCTTCTGAACTCGACTAGCTACACACGCCACAACGCTACTCTGAGCCAACTCTCGCGTAAGTCAAATTCTAATTTCACACTAACTGGGACAGCAACCCGCCCCCCCTTCTGATTAAACCATCACAATGTTCGGACAAGAAGCGGTTACTAGAACTTCGTCGACGGTGGCGCCAGTGAAAACTGCCCGTGCGGTTCGGCTGGATCATGCTATTAAAGAACTTGGCAGTCTTCCGGGATGTCTGCTCGTCCCCCAAGCCAGCTGGTATAGCAGAATACTGGCCCACCACCCCCTCCAACACCTCTCACGACCTTTGCTTGACATTTACTCGGTGCTCGCACTAATAAGTTTCGGATATCGCTACCCAGACCGCGTCCATTTGTGCATTCCAGGATCAAGTCGGCCGTTAGGATGTGGTCGATTTTACTCTTGCTGTCGTTGCTTTTAGTGCAGTTTACGTCAGCTTTGCCAGTCAGCTCTTCTACCGCTGATGTTGTGACTACTATCGTCTTGTCGGAGACCGTACAATATACCAATACCGTCGTGTCCTCATTGGATCAGGGCCGCACGTCCGCACAACCATGTACAACGGCGTCTGCCATTGCTACGGATTCGGGCGCTCTCCCGACTTCTGGTGCCTCGGAATTTTCTCGCAAATTTGTCGCCAGGGACACTCATGACTCAATCTCCGAAGTCGACCTGTTTGCGCCTATCGAGGGCACTGCTCCGGATGATCGGTTTCCTATTATGGTGTCACATCCTCTGCAACCTCTAGGTATGTCGAATTCGGTAATCTCGAAGTCAACTATTCCCACCAACAACTTCTACTCTAACTTATTCCTTGGGTCTCGGAGCCAACCAGCAAACGTCTACCCTTATTCAGTTTGGTGGAACCAAGGGACGAATGGTGACTATGGTTTTGCTATCAGTCATACCACGTTTAGTCAGCGGGTATGTCGGCTTTTCCTCATGGATGGCGCAGTGACTGACGTGCTATAAGAATTTTGGCCCTGACCCCAAAGCCGACCCCGTTGAGTACTACTACAACCCAGTTGGCATCAACTCAATATCCTTCTCAGCGGCTGAGTTTGACTCCGGCATGACCATGAGTCTCAGCAATCCAACTGCATTCTCGGTTGATGTCAACATGGCACCGTCAACTTCTAGGTACGGCAACGGTCGCTATCTCTATATCCCGTTGGTACAGGGTGCTGGATTTGTAACTGGCCTTTACTTCAACATGAAGCCTAAATTTAATTCTCATGTCGGCTTCCAATCTTTGACAGAAAAAGCCAGTCCTCGGTACGGAATAAAGAAGTATGTTACTCAACTTCGCGATGGCACTGTGTGGGCTATTTACGCGAAGGTTCCGTCCGGTCAAACCTTCTCGCTTTCTCTTCAGAGCTCATCTTCTATCCTTGCCTCGAAGAGTGTGTACAATGTTATTGTTCAGATCGCGAAGATTGTCGACGGCAGCGAGGACGCATACGATCACCACGCGGGAAAGTACAGCTACCATGCTCGTGTTTATGGTACCGCCGCCGGTTCGACAGGAACTGTTACAATTAACTACTGGACTTTGCAAGACAACAATTCTGGAAAGTTACTTCTCTGGGCACTTCCTCACCACGTTGCTTCGTTTACCAGCATGATGGCCACAAGGGCTCTTGGAATCTCCATCGATTCGCAAACCGAAGGGCAGATGTATGCCTACTCTACTAACCAGCTTATCATGCAGGAGGTGCTTCCGACTGATATCCAATTCGCACCATGGACAAGCATACCAGGCAAGAAAGCAGCTTACACGTCTCAGGCCATAAAATTGATAACATCTGCCGCTACTTCTGAAATTTCTCAGGATTTTGATGGTCAAACCAACTTAGACTCAATGTATTACTCCGGCAAGGCCCTGGATAAGTTTGCTATGATATGCTACGTGTCGTACTCTATTTTGAAGAACACAGCCATGACAAAGAACTGTCTCAACAAGCTCAAACGTTCATTTGCTGTGTTTGCTGACAACAAGCAAATCTATCCGCTGTATTATGACAGTACGTCCACGATATTGTTACTTTGTCTAAATATGTGGGATTGTTAACGATTCCGCAGAAACTTACAAGGGTATCGTCTCCAGCGCCGCTATTGCCACAGGAGACTCGCTCGCGGATTTTGGCAACACATACTACAACGACCATCATTTTCAATATGGTTATCACATTCACGCGGCAGCTGTTATTGGATATATTGACAGTGAATTGGGTGGCACCTGGGTTCAGGAGAACAAGGAATACGTCAACACTTTGGTTCGGGATGTAGCTAATCCCTCAGATTCAGACCATTATTTCCCATTTTCTCGTTCATTCAGTTGGTTCCATGGCCATTCTTGGGCGAAGGGTCTTTTTGAGTCTGCTGATGGTAAGGACGAGGAATCATCGTCGGAAGATTATCACCATGCGTACGCTATCAAGCTTTGGGGTCAGGTTGTCGGAGACAGATCTATGGAGGCTCGCGGTGCAATGATGTTGGCTATAATGCGTCGAGCCATGAATGCCTATATGCTTATGAACAGCACCAACACCATTCAGCCAAAAAATTTTATTGCAAACAAGGTCACAGGAATTGTATGTCCTTCGATCTAACCGACGACTTAGGTAGTTAGCTAACATTCACATTTAGCTCTTCGAGAATAAGGCTGATCACAACACTTATTTCGGCAACAACGTTCAATATATTCAAGGTATCCATATGTTACCGATTACGCCGGTCTCGTCATACATTCGATCACCGACTTTTGTTAGGGAAGAATGGGATAGTCTGTTGAGCTCGGTTGCGCCGACTCTGACAGATGGATGGAAGGGCATCCTTTACGCCAATCTTGCGTTATTTGATCCTAAGTCAAGTTATCAGTTCTTCTCGAGTTCTAAATTCAGCAAAAACTATCTGGATAGTGGGGCTAGTTTAACATGGTATTTGGCTTATGCAGCTGGTAGGTTACATTTTGCTGTGCCCAATGCAATAGCACTAACAACAATTGCTTGTAGGGGTTGGTGGTACTACCTCTTAATACGAAATCCATGTGAGGACTCTTTTTATTAGAAAGTATAGCTTGGGTATTAGCTTTTGTACTATATTGGGAAATTTCGGGATCGATTGGTTGTATATGGATTGGATCGGCAAAGAGGAGGCTGGTTGAATGACATCGGGTTATATGCCCTTACTTGTTATATACGTTTAATAGTGTTCGAATGTAGACGGTGAATTGAGATACATATCCAGTCATTCACGATGTGTAGGTTGACACGACTCCCTACAGGCCCAAACGCGAAACATAAAAGCAATAGTCTTCTTGACTACTATTACGACATGCAATTTTATTTAACCAAGGTATAATTCAAACAAGATATACCAATTGTTCTCCCTGTACAAAAGTATATAACAATTAATCGTATTTAATACAACTACGCAAATCCAAACCCTTCTCTTCCCTCAGTTATAGCCAATAGTAACGCGTTTCTAAGTGCCTCATACGACTCATATTCGGGCATGTCTAGCTGATTGAAACACGTATGCTAATAAAATTAGTCTTTTCGTTGGATTCTGCTTAGACGAAAAAACTTACCGATGACGGCAATCTATGCTTGTGACCATAATCACGATGAATGCTAAAGCGCGACACGCCATTCATACCCTCGAGCTCCGCAAATCCATTGAGAGGGACTTTGCTAGTACCAGTAACAAACTAATAGACGTTAGAACTCGATAAACATCAAGGATACACACGCGACATACCTGGAGTAGTTTGGCACGCTCTTCTGCATCAAAGGATCTTACAGCCCTCCAGTACCACTGAATTTGAGGAGAAGATGGAGAGTAATTTTGATAGCTGGCGGTATCGTTAGCGACATAATTGCTAGCAACATAGAATCAACATACACAGTATTGTTTCTCCAATCATCGACATCAATATCAGGCAGTCCCGAAATTAACAGCTCAAGTTCTTGCTCGTTAAATATAGCGATCAAGTCCTTTGGCACGATATCATAGAATCCTGCAGGACGTTAGCATAGTCTTTGGAGTCAAAAATAATGATCTAAGCTCACCGTTCAAAAAACTCTCCAACTGTTCTTCTACGCTTGTCAACAATCTATAGCCGACAACAAGCCTTACGTATTCATGCTTATTCTCCTCGGTAACTGAAATGTCGCGGCCATTAGGAACTAAGTCGATGATCTTCTTATCGCCATAGTCATCGGCCTCTAAGGACATCGTCTCAGTTATAACGTCTGTAATATCGTTTTCCAGCATCCACACTAACGACTTATAATATTCAAGGTCGAGTGTCTCCATATCTTTCAAGGAAACCTGCTTGCCAAGGATTCTTTTGTAGACAGCTCTGCTGAAGTGGCAATCCAGAACACGACCTTCGTAGAGAGCTTTGCCGATTATTCTTCCAATAAATTTGAAAAACAGCAAGTGCTCCGGATTGACACCTGAAGTCCGATTAGGATGGAACGTTGTACGGTCCGAAGCAACCGGAGTAAACAGAGCGTAATCGGGATTAAACATCTGCCTTGCAAGGACTTGAAACCACTCTCTCGTTACGCCACCAGCATCGACACCTTCTTCGCCGTGGAATCGAATGTTAAGCTTTGAGTACTTAATTTCGTCGCCAGTCTTGAAGTACATAGCCTTGTAGGAATCGAGGAACACCTGCTCGCGACGAATATTCAATGCCAAAGCTCTGTGGATGTGGACGACCTGTGACCTGGCATGCAGTTGGCGATTGAAAAAATTGCGCTTGTTGTCGAAGTCTAGAACCTTTGGGTTTTTGACTAAAATCGAGAATGAGCCGCTCATAAGCTTCGGATTATTCCGAACCATTTGATTCAAAATCTTTCTATGGTCATCGGTAAACTTAAAGAATAAATGCTGCATATTGTCGGGTGGAGGATTCACCGGTGCCATGTCCAACCGTACTACCTTCCCGGGTGGCTGAGTTGGCTTCGGCGTCTCCTTGAGCACCTCATGCTTACACACGACCATGAATGCCTCGATCAAGGGTAGTAAAACCGTTGCCACATGAAGCATATCTGACCGCTCTTGAATTTCTCTTAAGACCTCTCCAAGAGCCTTCCACAATAACCCGAAGTCTAATCCAGAATAGAGCTTGATAAGGACATCATCATCCGCGACGTTCTCGGTCCTACCTTCGACATCCTTCTTCTCACGTTCAGGATCAAAGAGGTAATCCACAGCGGTTAAAACTCGCAGAAGTTTCGCTTGATCGGAACTAGCAGGGGAAAATCTCGAGAGAGCCATTCCTTGGATTTCAGAGCCACTTCTAGCCTGTTTGATCTGACTCTTGAGCTCTTGCAGATCGTGTGGTAATGACCGACCAAGCTCTTGGGCTTGACGTATCAGCTCACTACCAAAAATATCCTTAGCTCCAGGCACCGCTGATAGATTCTGCATGGCAGCGAGTGTCTGCTGAAGTGTTCGATTGGGACATTCGCGCGCAGTCAAGATGTTGACGAGCAGGCATAGATTATGATCTGGAATAAAAGGCGGCGACAGCTTTCGCTGAGGCTGTTTGCTTTCTTCATCCTTAGCTGCCGTCGTAGGACCCTGGTCATCTTTCTCTGTCACTTCTGTGGTAGCAACGATTGGATCCGCAGATACTACATGCTCGCTTTCGACTTCTTTTCCCCCCTCCATTGCCTTCTCCTCTTCCATATTCCTCTTCACTAATACCTGAAGCGGCCTAGTAATTTCCTGGAATAGCATTGAGAGAATATCCATCGCCGTAGCACTCTCACGAATCATGGGTCTGTCCAGTAAAGCAAGTAATGTATTAATGGCATACTTATGCGCTTTCGATGCTGGAATATCCTTTAATTTGCCTTTCCGGCTGGTAGTTCTCTTGATTCCAACGGGACTCTCATGCTCGACCAAAAAGTAAGATGCTAATTGCCTATTGGACTTTATAATATGATCAAGGGCCTGCAAACACTGTTGGGCCAAGACAAGCGGCGAGACCTCCGCAGAACCATGATGCGCCTGCCACATATTCCCCTTGGCAGAAGACAATATTGGCGTTTTCGGCGTCGCAAATGGCTTGCTGGGCGTATTCGAAACGGCGGCGTGCTGGGGACGAGCTCTAGCCCAGATCTGATTGTAGCTACGCTCGACAGAGATCACATCCGTGCTACCGTCTTGCAATATCGAAAGAATCATGTTAAACAACTCCGCTCTGCTTTGTCTGTTCGACGTCACGCTGACGAGCATGTCATACAACGGGCTTCGCTGGCTGCTGGTTTGAGGTAGGTATAACAATCGAACTAACGAAGCGACACCAGCCCTGTCGACTAGCTGTATACCATTTCTGGAAGTAGGATGGCTGGATCCTGGTCCATCTGGAATTTGAGTGCCTGACAGTCTGTGTAAACGGTGCCCGTTGCTGCCTCTTGCCGGTGGCTCAACCTCCAGGAAGTCATTGATGGTGTGTAGGTTATGGCGTCTTTGTAATTCATGTGCCTCATCGGCAATAGTCGGCGGCAAATGAGCCAGTGCCTCTTCGTCTTGCTCTGCCAAAATGGTCTGCCTTAAAGCTGGGTCAAGTGTTGCCAAAAAAGTCGCGAAATCCATATCAGATGTTGGATTCTCGGCAGGAGCCTCCCGCAATTCCCGTTCACGCTGCAACCGACGACGTTCAGCTGCCTCCTGTTGTAAAAGCTCCTGACGTATATTCGGCGGTAGAGCAGCCAGGAATTCGGCCTCAATCTCAGATTCAGGCTCTCCGATGTGTGCAGTGCTACTAGATTGCATGTCTCGAATGTGCGATGCGAGAACTTCTTCCCGCATGTCCTCCGGAAGTGCCTCCAAAAACGTGGGGTCAATACCCATTCCAGTGACATCGACTTCGCGTCCACCAACCATTACAATCATTCTCTGCTCACTCGAAACACCCGCAGATTCAGTAGCATCTTCCGCGACTGCACTGCTTTCAACGTCCTCCATTTCTTCGTTCTTAGAATCGTCAACACTACCTTCTTCGACTGCCGAAGTAGGAGCCGAGGCAACGGCTTCTTCGGCCTGATGTCTGGCAAGGGCCTCGGCTTCCTCAGCTGCCTTTCCCTCAGCCGCCTTTCGCTCAGCCTCAATCCTTTCTTGCTCGCGTCTCTCTTGTTCCTCCCTTTCCAATCTTTCACGCTCGTTGCGACGATCTTCCGCCTCTGCTGCCTTTCTTTCTTCGTCTTCTTTGATAGCGATGGGCAGAAGAAAATTCAAAATGTGATTTAAGACTTGTGAGGCTTTGTCATTCACGGTCGTGCTGAATAGCATACGCGCCTCTTCTTGCCATCGTACGAGAGTAGGCTTTGGACTAAGAGTTGATACGATAGACCAAGGATCTTCACGCGATTGCCGATTCGATCGGGATGGATGATAACCGAACACTGGGTCCACATCGCTTGTTATTATCACATCATTACCACCAAATTCGCCAGAATTTCCAGCACGATGATGATGATGGCGAACAACCTGCTGAAAAAGGTCATTTAGGACCCGTAAGTCGCCTTCCGTTGGAAGGCGCCGAGAATAATAAGGTCGGTACGATAGATCGTTTGGAGCCACGCCGCTGCCGCTCAACGCGGATGTGATTTCTTCATTTGGGGGCTGCACAAGTAGAGGATTCGTCGCCGTATCAACGTCAGACCAACCTAGGGGATGAATTAGCGGACTGAGATTACCACAGAAAAAAAAACATACCTGGAATACCTGATCCTCGAATTCCCGTACTAGAAAGTATATGGGGATTTCGGCGGGTCGGAAACATGTCATCATAAGTACCGATTTCTTCAATTTCCCAGCCAAAGTTGGGTTCCTCGTCACCATCTTGCTCAATATCATCTGCATAGTCCATATCGTCTGTGGGAACCACGTCATCTGATTCTTCGCCGTCTTCCGGTTCTTCGTCATCCTCCTCGTCTTCGTCGACTTCTCCCTCTTGCTCTGGCGTGTCTCCCTCATCCCCAAGGACTCTAGCAATTTCATCCAGCGGATCGCCGAAGTCTCCGATGCCATCACCGTCTAACTCATCCTGCCACTCATCATCGTCATCATAGTCTTGAATGCTCTCGGCGTCTAATTCGTCCTCATCGTCGTCCTCCGCTGATTGCTCACCTTCGACATTTTCGTCGCCATCCGAATCCTCATCATGATGAATTTCCTCAACAACGATCTCCACCTATTTCAAGTCAGAACTTCTCACAAACAGAAACGAAGACAGGAACTTACATTCATGTGATCATCATCGCCATCGACAACATCATCCTCACCTTCCTCAGTAAGATCATCCTCACTGTCCTCATCATCGTCGTAATCCATCTCCTCATCAACAAATTCCATGACTTCCTCGTCAGCATCTTCCTCATCATCGTCCTCTTCATATTCCATATCTTCACCACCGTCGTCGGTACCGGAAATCTCTGAAGCATCCTCATCATAATCGGCCCCTTCCTCAACCTCATACATTCCCAGAGCAGAGTTCGAGAAGATATTTGGCGTATCCTCGCGATAATCATCTGGCCCAGAGTCAGTCGAAAAATAATCCTCTTCAACCAACCCACCAGGCTTGGTCATCGTCAAGACGTCAGCCAGATCAATCGATGCGCGAGCCAGTTTCGTCAGGGGTCTCAGCAGAATTCTAACGACCTTCTGGGAACCTGGAAAATTAAGATCTATCTCGTTCAAAGCGTTAGTAAGAGTTGAAACGAAGCCCTTCTCGAACATGATTTTGGCCATAGAATTATCGTCCACATCTGTTGGGGGGAATGCATTCTTCGGACCACCGATCATGGAGTTGCTGGTGCGCCCATTCAGAAATTTGTAGCATAGAGTACCAAGGTTCAGTAATCTAGAGTAGCGTACTTCCAGGGGGTCAGAAGACGTGGAGACGTCTTTGAACGCACGAAGCGTAGCATCGAGAACAAACTTGCGGATGTGGAGAATTGCCAAATCTTCTTCACTATGCTCAGCATGTTCCCCAGTGCTAGTAACTAGGGCATAGAGTAGCCTAACTGTCATATTCGAAATGCAGACTTTCTTCTTAAATTGAAAGTCATCCGACGTTACCAGACCACCTGTTGGGAGCAATTCATATAAAAAATAATTCAAAACGGCCAGTCGAGGCTTCGAAGGTGTATTGAAAGTCTGCCCTCGTCGAGAGTAACTGATAAATTCTAACTTGCACTGGTTGTAAGATGCTAAGAGTTCAGTGACAACTTCCAAGAGAAACGCACGATAGAAAAACTGAGGATGCTTCGAAGCGTTAAACTCGACCTTCTGAGTTTGTTCTGACATTTTGTCGTCGCCGTCAGTCTTTTCTGGCTGCTGTGGCGGGTCATCTTTCGTAGCGAACAACTCGTTTAGCAAATATTGCATCACACCAGTAGTCTTCTCAAGAGTCAGCACCTTTATCGGGAGTGGTGTGTCGGCAGTTGGCTTAGCATCAGCCATTTCTTTGTCTTCATCGTCCACCTTCTTCATCTCGTTACCATCTCCTCGGCTGTCCGATCCCGACATATCCTTTCTAGCCTTTTCTTGGCCCTTTAAAATAATGTTTTGCTGTCGAGAAGGAATTTCAGGTGACAAGACCACCTTACAGATGTTATTCGTAACTTTGACAAACGCCTCGGGACTTCGCACAACTGCATGTGAGTTCCCTCTAATGAAAGACTGGACATCAACTGGCCGAGCACGAGGTTGCGCAAACCAGCTTCGAATTTCGATAGCGATCAATGTCTCCAACGTTTCCGATGAGTCGACAACGTGACGCAGTAGAATGCTTGCGTAGTTCTGTAGCCGAAGTTTGCTGTCTCCAGAAATATTCTGAATCGAAGTAAATAATGACCCGATTGCGCCTTTCTCGAAAGCTTCAACAGCGAAGTCATGATTTCGGGTTAGTATTACAAGTACCCTCGCCACTGCTGCGGCTGTGGCCTCTGATTTCACGGCCGGAAGTTTCACAATCGCATCAAACAGTGCCTCTCTTGTCTCCATTGGTACCTGATCCAGCTCAACGATTGGTCCTGCAAGATTATGCTCGAATCCAACAGGTCGCGGTTGTTCCGCATCTGATAAAATTCGCTCGACAATTAAGAGCACGTCAGGTATCCAGGAGTCATTCCCATTTCGATCAAACTGCAACAGCCTGATAAAGAGATCCCAGTGTGTTCGCAAGTCAGTTAACGAAGCAGTAAAGAAAGCCTCATTTTGAAGATGTAATCCTAAGAGATGAGCTGTGGATTTGATTCGAATGATGTTATTTTCATCAGATAGATCAAAAGACGAAAGATGTTCGACAATCTCTGCAACTGTCTGCTTCTTCGTTTCCACAGAGGAGAGTTTTCCTCCAAATGATGCATTTAGCAGGTTCGACAGTTCGAAAACGACCTCTGGATGCCCCTCCAATATTGTCAGGGTCCTCGGAATGAGGTCCTTCCGAATTTCATCCCGTATTTCATTTAGGTCGCTAACGTACAACGCTTTTGCAACTTCATCACGCTGGTGAGCGGCAACTGTCGATGACGTTGATATCTCTGGCTCAGCCATTGGAGTGTCTTCCCCATCGCGTACCACTGGTCCACCACTGTAGTCGACATCGCCATCACTGGTGTCTGACTCACTAGCCGATCTGTCACCAATATCGCGCTCAGCAGTTTCAATATCTTCGGGATCTTCTTCGATATCAATGTCATCTGATTCCATGTCACGGCGAGCTGCCGCCGTGTTCGACATATCAGGATCAATGAGTGCCGCCAATGCGACAGCTGCCGCAGCTCCAGCGGCTGATGACTCGCCTTGGCCTTCGCTGGGCTGGGTTGATGATCCAATTTCTCCAATCCCAAGTGGAGTCTCTGCGCCGGAACCGTAGGAGAGTCCGCTCCGATTAGCAATTAATAAATCGGCTGCTCTGTTCACTTGGTTCGACGACCGTCGAAGTGCCACTTCTACCAGTGGTCTGGCGAAGCCTAGATCCATCAGCTGTCGTACTCCATCTTCGGCTGCTTGGAAAGAGGCTGCGGTCAACCGATCTGACGACCATGCCCGATCCCCCGATGCAATACACCCATTTTCACCATCAGAGTTCATAATAGAAGCCAAAGTCCCGATTAAAATCTTCAGAACTGGCGATGTCGCATTTAGTAACTCCTCTGACTCCCAGAGCTTTTTGATCGTAGGAAGAACAGCTAGTCGTAGCTCAACTAAGAACTGATTTTGATTGAAATATTCCGGACGATCGCGGTCGCGTTCTTTCATTGCAAGACTTCCAGTCTGAGATGAGTCGAGAACGGATTTCATGTTCACTAGTGTCGAAAATATCTGCAACACGACTACATCGCCAAATGACATTGCCTGCTTCGATAGTATTGACTTGTCACCATCTTCTGCTGGTGGCAGACTTCTCAACTCGTACCAAAGTGAGTCTAGCACCTTGATAAGAAGCTCAATCCCGCCTTGACGCTTGAAGCAGATAGCAACAACCGTTAGCAAACTTGTAGTAGAAACACGTTGATCTGTCACTCGTTAGTAACTAATTCGGTAATGTACAAGTAACATCTTAATACCATCAAAGAGAATATTCCGGCTAGCTGAAAGTAAAAGTACCCAGTAAGCATATTTATCCCTCTTATCCTGAAATAGATCTTGAAAAGCGAGTCAGCTATTATAGAAAACTCCCAAGAAGAGCGGATCCATCTCACCAATTCTGGAGTACGACAAACTCTCAACTAAAACCTTGGCTAACATTTCCCCAACGCTGAAGCCATGCTTCTTCTGAGATGCATCGGGAATCCTTCGAGACAGCGTGAGCTTAGAAAGTCCTGAATATTATAGTCTTAGCCTCATTATTAAACACTTTTGAAGCAACAGAAATACCTGAAAATATCTTGGATAGAGATCCAGGAATCTGACTCATCATATATCTCACAACTTTGACATTCTTGTAACGATTATCAGTCACATCGATTTTGGCTTCCGCTTCCGCGATTTCCGTCTTCCGTTCTTGTTCGTTGTATCGGTTTCGACTTTCATCGAAACTGATTACACGACTTGCGTCTCGCCACTCTTCCGAAAGTCCTTTAGTAATCACAATGTCTTCCCACAAGCAATTCCTCTGCAGCCGTCCAAAGCTGACCAATAGCTGCTCAAATTCGTTTACAGTACTGAACGGTTGAATCATTGGCAATGTCGATTTTGAGTGAGGATAGATCATATGTGCATACATCTGAGACAGCAGGAACACAAAGCAATGAACGGAGTTCAAGGACTTCATAAACTGAGCGGCGAAATCGTCATCTTCCGTTTCGAGGTGCTTAAAGAAAGATTCTGGATCATTATAATCCAAAAATGCGTTGATTTTCTTCATTGTTGCCGAACAAGCCTTAAGGATAGTGGTGATAGTCCAAAAGGTGTTCACCTCCGTGGCCAGTCTGAAGACACGAGTCAACGAAATTGCAGGTGCTCGAGAAGGAAAATCGTAAGGGAGACTAGGCATACTGTAGAATCTAACTAAGTAAGCCAGACCGTCCCTCTTTATAAACTCTTTGCAATGCACGTTATTCTGCAGAAAAGCCTCTAAAAATCGCGCGTAGCAATCGATCAGTGACATGATTTCCGAGTTAGCATCCTGAGAAACCAACTCCTCATCTGCATCAGTTTTTAGAGCGTCCGCACGAACTGAGAAGAACCGCACTCCACCTGACATCGTTTCTCCTTCATGACAAATATCAGCAGCAATCTGTACAACCTCGGCCATAATTTCCTCTTTCAATGCTGGATGATGTCGAACCATTTCATCAAATGCGCTACCTAAACTGCTTGGTACACTAGTAAGGGTCATGATCTGTGCGTGGAAATGCATCTTGAAGACCTGAAAGTATTTCTTCAGAGCCCCTGACTTTTGGACCAAGTCGAGCCCAGCATTATTGAGGCAGATAGCTCCAATAGCATGCGGGATAGAAGTCGTCTTCGACAGTTTTATTAACTCGGGAATCGAATCAACAAACACCTGAGGTAACTTAGACTCATTTATAATGGTGTACGACGTTGGTTCATTGTGAATAAATGTGGACATCATGTCGATTGCGCACGAGACAATGTTGGTGCCAAACAGCGACGGGTTGGATACAATCTTTTTGATCGAGCTGAGAATGGACGATTCAACCAAATTTCGAAGACGATCCGCATTGCCTGTGGAAGCCATCATACTAAGCAACAGCTTGAACAACGATTTGAGAAATTGCGCACGGACATAGTTGATTTTGTAGTCCACAAGAATGGTTTGTTCTATATCCTCAGGATTGACGATACTGTAATCCACTTCTTCCTCTATACGCTTGACAACGAAGTCAAGACCGCCAATCTGAACAAATTCATTGAACGCAGATTGTGCGACACATACCATGTGTTGAATAACCGTAATAGCCATGGCCACTGTGGTGAAATCCTGAGTCTTCGTCTCAATGAGCTGTACCATGACAGACATAATACCGGCTGTCACAAGAACTTGTACTGAATGGCTACTGGACGCCAACAACGGAATTAGGTTCATTAGCCTATCGGCGAAGTACGCATCGACGATCTGTCCTTGCGACAAATCTTTCACCATTTGCCTGACAATGTACAGTAAAACTCCATGATTGACGTTCGCACTCAATGATGACAAAATCTCGTTGTGCTTGGCTCGATGATGTGCAAGAGACTGTAACGACTCGATGGCAATGGTGCGCAGCCAGACCGGAACATCATTGTCCGGATGAATCAAGTCACATAGAGACGCAATAAGTTGAGGATTCCCAGCAAACAGCCGTGTTTGGATGGAATTTTCCTGAGCCGTATAACCCAAAAACTCAATCGCAAGACATCGGACTGCCGCCAGCTTTCGTCTCATTTCTAAACTCGTCGGTCCCGAAGCAAATGCTTTCGCGGTTCTTGTCTTCAAAAATGCCTCAACGAGAAAGTGTTTTGGAATCTCCGTAAAAACACGATTGAGCAATTCATCCATTGAGGTGTGGGAAACCTCATTTGACGAAACTGTGAAGGACAGCATCCCATCGCCTGCTTTAAGTTCTCCTGACGCTTCTCCTTTGTGAGGAGTAAAAGGAGAAGGCGTGACAGGATGCCCCGGAGTCTCGGGAGATACTAGACTAGTAGGGGTGTTCTTGTAATATTGTAAATGGATACTGGACCAAGAGCTGTCCCATTCCTTGGCTGGGTCAACGAGATCGTACAGCGAGACTTTATGCGTAACCTCGACCGGGGTTGGTGGCGGAAAAGAGTTCGCAAGTTTATACATCTTCTCCAAACTAATCACGAAAATACTTGACCGTCCCGAATTTGCTTGTGCATATCTCTGAGCAAGCCGGGCGCAAACCTTCAAAGTTGAGATCAAAATCGGTAGCGACGTAACGTAGAGCAAATTGGAAAGATACTTTTATTCGGTTAGAAAATTGTTGTTATTCAATTCATGCCCTAATAAAACCACATACCGAGCCACTAGCATACAGACTTCTGTGAGAGCATTCTTCAAGAAGTAGTGCACTGAAATCAAGAATAGCAACAAGCATTTCCTCTTCTTCCGCACTAAAAACATAAGCTGATGGCAAATTGGCCCTCAGCCCGCTCTTGGTCACTGCCGTTTCCAATATCTCGTCAAATCGATTTAAGACCGGGATCCAATGGTGGAGATCCCCGCGTGGCTGATCCCATAATGGACCAAACGATATGACATGTTTCGCAATATCTGACTGTGGACATGTTTCAAGTGTGGATATAAAATTTATCAGTGACGGCGGCTATATGATTAAGCATGACGTTAGCATAGAGGTTAAAGCAAATCACGGACATCCGGTACTGCAGAGAAGCGAAGCTTCGACCAGCCCGACGCATTGAATGGAATTCAATTTTTTGGTGCATATCACCAAAAAAAATTGTTTCATCCGGATCACTGATCTCCAAAACCGAAAAAGACAGGTTGAACGCAGATCCAACTTCCTTTGTTGGGCAAAAGGCATACCATGTGAGCCAGCCGTTTGGCTGATGAAGGACTCTTCTTAATCCTCATTAAATCGATACCTTAGCTATCATTCGCGTAGCCAATTCGTCCGACGATGAGCGCAAATTGCTCAATAAATATGCAAGGATCTATATGGCTTCAGTTGCAAGTTAGCTCCACATGAAAACGTTACAGTCGGGATCAATCGTGATCATGAACCTTGTCCGCCGCGTAGCAACCACTTCAAAAGAATTTTACTCCCATACCTGAATTTACAACCACGGTCGCAGTTTGATAATACTAGCTGAAATCGTCTGTTGGATTGAATAGCCTAAAGAGAAGAGTATGTTACAAATTGGAACGCGTGCATCGCCTTTCAATGTGTACTCTTGTGAAAAAAACCTTCGCGTAATTACTCCCTTAATGCAGTCTTGAAAATGACGTAAACGGAATAATCGCACAATTTTAAGTGCCTAACGCGCTAACTGCAGAAGTTTCAGCCGAGTTATCTCTATGACGACAACATCTTCTCAATCCACCCGAACGATTATAGTAATGTTAACAGAATCACATATTACTTATCGTTCTCCACCGAGATATCACTCAAAATTAAAATATTTCAATATTTACACTTTGTAACAAAATTTACTAAAACACAAACCAGTAAACCCACCGCTGTAGCATATCCATTTCCATGATATAACTCCCTTGCCCGGCATTTGCAGCTACATACCATATGTATCTCGTAAAAATGCATTAAACAAATGGCTTTTCAAATCAAACTTCGACAACATCTATATTTGCAAATGCTGTGCAAAAACTGTAATTACCGAACCGAACAAAACCACAACGCGACTATTTCACATTAGCCTGAGGAGGTGGTAGGGCACCAGCATATTTGGACTTTGCCGGCTCTGGGTGATAGATAATTCTTTCCTGCAGTTGATGCTGCTGAGCAGTTGCCCCCGTGGAAGGAGTGACCTTACTAGAGGAGACGTAAAGAGAGCCAAATAAGAGAACCAAGACAAAAAGCTACAAGAATTAGAATTAAGCGGAAATTGGCAAGCGGACAATAAGCATACCATTGTCTTGTAGGAAATAGGTTCAATAAAACTGTTGACGATTTCTGCCACCGTCTGCGCACTGACCCTTGCACGCCCAACATCACTGGCACGGCGGTTCATGCAATTCTGCCACGCGTTGCAGACATCCTCTAAAGCTGGAACGCGAGATCCGGGCATGCAGCCATTCACAAGATAGTCATTAGTGCATTGTTCTATCTTGGCGGCCGCTTCGTCCGTATATTCCTCAATCTTTCGAGAAATATCATGACGGATCATCAGAACAAATGACATAATAAGATATAGCATGACAAGGACCAAAAATACGTTGAAAATGAGTTGCAGATATGACGCGAATACAAAAGGCAGATTATCATGTCGAGATAAGAAAGCCAATAATGAGGCATTATGATTGTCGGCATTAACCAGATTCCCGCCTGGCAATGATCGAGACGCCTTGCCAGGAGAAGATCGTATTCGAGACGAAGAAACTTTTCTAGGCGATCGCAACTTAACCACAATTCCACCGCTCCAATCTGAGGTTGCATCGCTGTCGTCTCCGCCTTCATCAATAACACTATCGTCAGATTCATTGTGGTATTTGACTTTGTTTCTCCTAGATTTCTGCGTGGAATTCTTCTTCCTCGACGACAGACTTAGCAGTTGTTTAGCCTTGGCAAGTGGGCTGGAGCTGTTGCTAGCCGAGTTACTCCGAAACGCCTTCAAAAACTTGCTAGAAGTACTCTCTGTTACTTTTTCGCTATCACTCGCATCGTTTGGGCCTGTACAAGTACTATCAATGCACTGTTTCGTCGGTGTTGGTGATGCAGGAGACGACAACATTACAACGTCTTCATCGATAAGATTCCTGGGCGACTGTGCCACGGGCTTCATTAAAATCCCGCGGCCATATAGAGGACTGGTTGCGTTACTTTGATATGCCAGCGACGAAGTGAAGGGAGTCTGCGCAAAACTGGTTGTCCTAGGTGTGAAGTATGGGGTCTGGTCCGAAACTCTCTGTGTTTTCTGCGAAAATGATCCCGGCAACGTAGCACTAGATGCCGCTGCAGACGCTATAATTGCTGCTTCTCGAAATGGTGATGTCGCATCCATCGCAGGTCCAGCTGAATGGTATGTGAAATCCATAGGCGTTTCGTGTCCTCTCAGAAGCGGGGTGCGATCGGCAGGCGAGAAATCCATAGTATCCATCATATCAGTCCAATTGCTCAGTAATAATTCCGGACTGTAGAAGAGTATCGTAACGTATGTGAGCCAACTCTCACTGCCGATGTCCTGATCACGGTGCCGTAGCTGAAGACTGACGACTCAGATCTAAGTTTGCAGTTGGCTTGTTTTGGTTTTACGATTATTTTTGCTTTGACCTGTTCCGCGCGACTCAATCAAACCCTAACCACAATGTTATCCCATTCCAAGGTCTGAAATATACGCCTAGACCCAATCACAGTTGCTAGTCTAACGCCACAGCAATGACTCAGCGATGACGAACTCTCACAGCAATGAGACCTCTCGAAGATAAAGCATGCAATTTTATAGCAAGATGAAAGAAGAAAGTGACACTAGATTATAGAATCAGTGATGTCATTAATTAGTGGAAATATGTCTCTCGTAAAATGCAAAAACCGAGTGAATGTAATAATACAATCCATAAGAAGTACAAATCGCAGACAATACCTATGTCACAAACCTATCCGAGAACCAATCAATCCAAAGAAAAAGAGAGTAATTACAGTAACAAACGAAATTGACAGGAAGACCTGCCATATGCCCATAAATTTGCGACCCTGAGACACAACCAAAGTGCCACCATAATTCTGCTCATAAGTATGGCAAATACGAGCGAACACCGTGATTTTCACTCATATAGCTTCACACAAAATCTATTCCTATCAATAAAAAAAATAATGTTTCCCACGTCACAACCGGCGCGCTAGTGTGCCTTTTCTTCCAGTTCATGACGGTCTTTGTCAACGCCTAAGGACACCGTGCCAGCCGCAGGATCATGCAGAAAATCAACTTGCCTCCGCGCATATACCGCAGGAGGGGTTGGCACGCCGCCGACACCAGGCTGCTCAATCAGCCGAGACTGAAGCGCAAGTATATAGTCTCTGAGTTGGAGGTTCTCCTGTCGCAAGCTGTCGATTGTCTCTTTGGTGGATTTGAGTTCCAAGACTTTTGCCTCAAGGTCTTTGATGTAACACTCCTTTCGTTGACGAAAAGCGCGCTGCGCGGCACGGTTTTGAGCCGCACGTTTGGTTGTTGATAGCTGACGACCGTTCTTGCTACATTCGCCGACCGGTGGGATTTCCGGAGGACTTTGTTGTGGGACTTGTACTCGGTGCGTCTCCATTGCTGAATCACTCAATAAACAATATCACTCGAAGTGAGATGACCAAAAGATCTTAGAGACCTTACTGAGCGACCAATAACGCTGCGCTGACGCGGTCCAGCTGGGATCCGATATATCAAGTAAGCGCTGAGTAATAGCGGCAAAGTCAGGTTCATGAACAGTGTCCTAACTGACAAGCTGACCAATAACAATGCTATAGCTACAGATACTAATAACGGCAAGCAGGCAACGAGTATCGCAAAAAAACCTGTGAATGTCGTAAAATTTCGCGAATCCGAATACTTCGAGATGGACAGGAAATGGCGCGATGAGCAGGGACGGGTGGGTGGGAGGTTAAGTTCGTGCGGCCCGTGAGGCGCCGATATCACCAAACCCCGAATTTTGAACATTACGAACAAAATGCCCAGATCTGATGGTCCCGCGGCTCCAGCCCTGCAGTCATCTCGAACGTTCAAATGCCTTGCTGGCCACTAGGCAAATCAGTTCATTTGCACTATTGTCAAACTAATTGGTGTGGGAAGACGATGAGGGCATCGACAGTTTGGGGGGGGGTCAACTTTATCTCGATAAAATAAAGCCCGGGTAAATAATTGCGGATGACGCAGCACTTACACCGATGGATTAACCCCGCGGCCCGACTGATCTACTTATCAGCAAATTATCTACTTATCAGCAAATTAAATAAGTTGGTATGTTTTCATTTTCTGACGGCATAAACATGATTCGATTGCAGAATCTCTTTGGCGGGGGCCTTACACAGCTTTAAGATCAAGTCTAAGGCGCCCCGCTGTGGGGCAAACCTCGAGTTATAATTCCTAATCATACAGAGTCATTCTTTCTATTCTGCCTATTAAGTAATGACCACTCCTCCAACAGAGCTGGCCAGTCGCACTTAAGAGACGGATACTGTCATAAACTGATGCATCAGTTTGGATGCAGTGTTCTCACTATCACCTACCGAGCCGTCTCTTATCATTAGCTCAACCGAGTGTGTCTTCTTATGTGCCATTTCACAGTCCTCGTACTCGTTACCATCGAGAGAATTGTATTGCTCTCTTAGTTTCAATCTCTCTTGTTTGATCCTGCGCGTCCACTCAGATTTAGCCAGGCCTAAGTCTTCGTCGTTAAGTCTTTTGTCAATTTCACTAGCGGTAAACAAGCCCTCCCATCTTCTCACCCTATTTGCATCGCTGAAGTATTCAGCCTTGAGCCCCTTGATAGGACTTTCTGGTTCAGACTTGACTTCTAGTTCCCCAGGTTGCCGGATATTAAGTCTCTCTAATGGCAAAACCTCAATAACTGGCATCGGATTTCCGTCGACGGAGCATTCTGGAGCAAATATGTTTGGCATGCGCCATCTTGCGTGACCTTTCCACACGTTTGGTTTATCGGCCAAGTCAGTCCGGAGCGCAATGTATGACGGTGTATCATTCAATGCGTTCCGAGCATCGTCGTCGGTGATTGAGGACAATAATGTGCGATCTAATTGTTCTGATGGTGTAACTGGCCGACGAGTGAGAGTGCAAGACATCGCAGGTGTAGCGGATTTCATTGGCGAGGATTCTGGTGTGCATCCAGGACTTATCTGTGTATGAGGTTTGACATTACCATGGAGACCCATTCGATGCCTGATTGCTGTCATCATCTTCTTTTGTTGTGGCTGGTCATTTTTGTTTGCTGCCAATCTGGTAGTACGGGACGAAGGCGAATTTTTGGTTGATGTTGTTAGCTTTGTCTTTTTGGGAGATTGAGCCTCTGTTGCGGCCTTGGTTTGTTGCTGTGCTACTGGATCATCGCCATTGGATAGACGCACACAGAACCGCACTCCGTTGCTCGCATCTCCCAGAGTGGATTTCTTGATGCCCATAATGCGATCCATTGCAGCCGCGCGCGCGATTCCGTGCCATTTTTTCTCCTCTTTTTGTCCGACAGGGGACACAAATATTTTGCCTTGCACGGCGATGTTTTCTCTCACGAACGACAAGGTGCATGGACTTGGTGGAGTGAGTGCATCTTGCTTTGCTATTGTGATATCAGTAAGTTCGTATGATTGGGCAGATAATTTCACGCCGGGGAAGATATATGCTTGAATCCCGAACCCCAGCGCCAAGTACTCATTCAAGTCACAAACACGCAATGTCAAAGTGCTGTTCTCTGATTCAGTTGAACTGCAGTCCTTGAAGCGATGGTGACGTTGGAGATAATATTGGAGCAGAGATGGCATGTCCGTGACCGGAATCGTGCGGGATAGAGTCGTAATGCTGGGAGGTGGTGGCAGTATTATCACTTCGAAGGTTTCCGACTCCATTTGTGATGTAGACTATGCTCAACTGCTATGAGATTGTAGGAGGCTACTTGTTCCTGTGCAATGTTAAATGAATAAATGATTTATCAATTTGTAAACGGGTGGTGGGGAAAGTTAAAAAGCAGCCTGATCTGTATATATTGATAAGGTAAGGACCCTCAGTCAGAATTGAAATTCTCCTCCACTTCAATGATCGGCTATGCCTACCACATGCCTAAACGGCAAATTGTCGCCGTCGGAATTAAATCCTGACGGCTTCTAATAGTTGTAAATTAAACGATTAAATTAATGGAAAATCGTAAGTACATTCATTGCAACCTCTTTGCTAGATAAATGAAAACTGGGTGTTGAGAACCCCTGTTCTGAGCCGCTGAATGTGCGGCCACACCGACGATCAATTAGCGTAATTCCTGAGCCGCCATCCCAAGAATATTTGCAAATGCTGCAACCACGACTTTGAGCTTTTGAGCTGTAGCTGCAAAGCTCTCGGCGCGTTCTATGTATTCCTCACCTGTGATGGGCGCAAAAGGCTGCGGCTGTCAGTCGCGCAGTATGAATTGTGCCATCATTCTGATAATTGCGAGAGAAATGCCATTCATTTTCTGCTAGGACAGAATCAGCGCTAGTAGCGAGTGGATTCGAGTGGGACGGCAAATAATCAGAAGGGATTTGTTCAGTGTAATACAGAAGTAAAACCGGTAATACCTCGGTAGGACCATTGATATAATTGTACCCTAATGAGCTCTGAACGCTTATGTTTGGGAAAAATCACTCTCGTAATCAAGCTTAGCAGACTGATCTAGTATTAGCATATCCAACAGTACAGAGCGCAAATGTAATACATTTACAATTGTTCTCTGTTTCACTATGACAACCGATGCGAAGTAATTCCTTTGCAACACGCGATGAAGCACCACCTGATTTGCCCCGACAACAACTATATATATTTGCACATCCAGTCTCAGAATGTCACTTGCTCGATGGCATATGCATACGAACTACCACAGCTTACATACACGTATTTTCTTCAATGCGATGCGCCAAAAACCATTGCCGAAGGATTGGCAATCATCGGGTTGTCAACCATATCTGGTCACACCTTACCCAGGGGCCAAGGAAACTACTACCCAGTTATCGGCATCTGGAAGATTTAAAATTTCGCTCGCACATCTATCTTCCTTGCGATTTGTTACGCCGATCATATATTTAGGACTGCTTGCTAAAATTTGTAGCTATCTAACAGAATAATTACGGCCGTCAAACAGATGCATTGGTAGAAAAAGTACAGCATACCTCTGAATATAATGCTTGAACGTTGGTGACAGATACAGACTGGACAGCCTCGCCAAAAACATCAAACCTCCAGTATCACTAAGTATCTTCCCTAAAGCAAATTTTCAGGCTCTCTATTAATTCTCTTGCAGTACAAACAAATGTACCGGCATTAAACATAGCATCATCAAGCAAGATTATTCTTGTGCCTTGTTGTTGAATGACATGCAATTTCCCATGCATTTCCTTTGCTTTTTCGTACACAGCATCTGGGATTCGAACCGCACGCGTCGTAACTTGATCACCATTCAGGACACGGAGATATGTACAAACTCCTTTAGTGTCATGCAAAATTGATTCCAACAACTCCAACAAAGGCGTGATGTCTACTACCTCGACTATCGAATCTGACTCATCTTTGTCGTCACTAATAGCGGAACTACTAGCGTCAAGTCCGAGATAATCATGCAAATGCAGCGTAACATTAGTGTTTTCAATTTTGACATACGGTTCTCTCGATGAGTCATCCATTGCTCCAGAGAGCGCAGGTATCGGATTACTGGCGATTAGCTGTTGCACCATGGGATCCTTAAGTACATCCAGCACCTCGTGCGGAAATCGAACACTAAAAGACATATTTGATAGTACTGCAGAATATGATGGTGTTTCCGACAGGGAGTTACGCGGCGTTAAATCGATGGTGTTAATAGGATGCCGTACTTCGTTTCCACAGCCCATCCAACATGGTTTCAATATATTCGCTCGTATCAAAAATTCAAGTAAGCCCACTGTGCACAATATGACGTCCGAGACCAGATTCATCTCAGCCACGTAGTCATAATTTGATATTCTGATCACACTGTACTCCGGGTGCACTGCCGCATATTCAACAACCGCATTGGGCTGCAAAGTGGGCCGCGATCTGACGCAGCGAACGCAGTCCGACAGGATTGCGCCGTATAATAGTGCAACCAACTTGCCCTTAAATAGCATCATAACAATACAGATGGGACTGATATCTGGCCTGTCGTTAGTTCTAGATATCCAAACGAGGGACTCCAAATATGGACAAAGCACGAGCGACTACCGATCGATACGGAAACTTTTTTATGCTGCGTCATTAGGCCGGATCTCAATGTAGCCTTGCCCACAAACAACGAACTAGACAAAGTGGTCTCTTGAAAAATGCTCACATAAGCAAATTCCAATTATTAAATGAGTTCGTTCGTTACATAGGCTAGCATCTAATCTTCGTAACATGCAGTGTTCAGCGTCCCTCCGCTCGTTTGTGGTCAGCTAGCGGAGTCAAAATCACTTGGGGTGTGCCTGATTAAAGCTTGTGACTAGCCGACCAGCAAAGCAACCTGATCACCATTATTTACAGCGATCAAGCGTTACTCCTGCCATCATCTGCTGAACTACAGCTGGAAGCCGTAATATGGTTTGAGTGCCGGTAGGCGCATCCAGGCTTATAGTCTGCCGTATCTCCCCGTCCTCCGTCTAATGTCACAGATCAATTAGTCATATCCGGCACCATTGGCCAGAGGAGAAATTATTCGTCACCACTTGTGGATAGTCAATTGTGCATGTATATTTCGTCGCACTTGAATGGTGAGTAGTGTGTTATACAGCACACTGCGTTGCTCGATAACGCCTTTGCTTCGCCCTCCGCGCTGCCGCCGTTGCCAGGAGTGCAAGCACAAGAAGCAGCCAACTCCTCTTTCTTACAACAGGACCTCAGAAATATGCCTGGAACTCAACTATATTCAGCAGGACCGTCGAGGGCATCGTCCCGGATGACAAAATCTCAGCTTCTGAGAATGACCACTCAAGAGCAACTTCAGCAGACGGAACAGAGCAGCAAAGACGATACGATATTACACGTAAAGAGTTCTGCAACAAGAGCGGGGAAATACAGAAGGAAACTTTCCCAAAGGCAGAGAAAATCAATAACTGCCGCTGAAAAAGAACGCATCAACACCGAAATTTACGAGCAACACACATTGCAAGAAGAGGAAAGTAAGATTATGCCTTGGGCTAAAGCCGATACTTCGATTCCGGAACCTGACACGTCAATTGCAATTACATTGTCAGCTGAAGACCAGAAATCAACATTGAGTAATAAAAGTCGAGCTAAAGCTATTGTTCCCCATACATGTCGACTGCAAGAGGAGCAGAGGGTACACGTTGATACAACGGAACGACATCGATGGAACCATAATAGTGAACCTTGGCCAGGGCGATATATCGATTTAAGAAAGAGTCGTGATTCAGGAAATCTATGTTTGCAGCGATCTGAGTTAGATCAAAGCTCCACCGAAAGCAACATAGCAACCGATCTTTCCCAGTTGTCGCTGTGGGATGCTCCAGTGCTTCCGTCGAATAACATTGCCTCCTCTGTGATGTGTTCGCGATCCTCAGCCGTTAGCAAGTGTTTACACATTATGGAGCTGTTAGACATCATATCTGAATATGTTTACGACAATGGATCGTCTCGTGCAGCATTTGCTAGCAGTCGCAACTTTATGCTAGTATGCAAAAGATTCATGTTTGTCATGTTTTGTAAACTTGCATCTATCAGATTCTTCGATACTTTCTATAGTGTCAGCCGCGAGAGATTTGACGACATGTATGCATACAGTCTTCGTCATTTACGTTTTAGAGATTCATACTTAACAAAATATGATGATGAAGGCATGTTGCTGTCCGATGCTGGATCGACTCAAAATATTCTCAATGCTAAATGATTACTATAGCTAATTCAACGAAGTATATCGACCAAAACATGATTATCTATTCTAGATATGGTTTAATTCGGTTTCGCCGGGCATCATTTCCAAAGCTCAAAACGCTGGAGATCTGCGAGGCGGGATCTCTGGGTTTGGTATTGGCAGCTCCTCTGGCGCCAGCACTTGAACAATTCATTACGAGGTCTCCTGTTCTGCTGTCTGACGGTTGTATCATGCAGATAGGTGAGTTTTATAACAGACTTCGTCGAATCGAAATTGCGAACCCTGGTATCCCTTTGCAGTCGCACGAGATGAACCTCAATACTGGTTTCACGGATAAGGCCTTTCTGCATCTACTTAGTCGAATTCGATTCACTCTTGAAGAGCTGGTTCTATATTATCCGAAAGCGGCAGATGCCAAACAGCGAGTACTTGAACGTCGAATAGTGGCGCCACGCTTGTACCAATTGTCACTCGCGGTCTTATCCTCGATGCCACGGCTAAAAGTACTCGAGACATTCGCTATTTCGGAAAAGAGGTACATCAGAGATTACAATCATTTTCGTGAAGGGAGACCTGTGTTTAATGAAACTTTTAATATGGCTCTCACTCTGGGCTTACCGGAGAGTGTTGCTAAAGAGGACCATTCCGGAGCTGTTTATGCTCATCGATTTCACTCACGGCCATCAGATGAATGGCGAGCTGGTGCATCGATGTCAACTGTCGCGTCGCCAATGTCTTTATTGTCTACACCTGGTGAAATAATTGCCTCCAGAAGAACATCTTCGTGGTCATCTTCTACACCTTCGTCTCCTTCGTCGTCGTCGGTATCTACCTTCAGCAATGATCCAATTGAATCAGAGCCTGAGTCGAATCAAACATTTGGTTCAGTAGATTCCGCCATCGCTGCACCGGTCAACGGATTTTGTCCGTTCGAGGAAGTGGTCCATAGAAAGCAATTCTTTTCATCTTTACAGTCCTTGAAAATGGTATCTCATACAGCTGAGTTTGTGCTTGCTTTCCTATGCATGTTTCCAGGTGGGCGCGAGGGCTTGGTTGACGATGACATTCGCGTGTCTAATTCGGTGAACGAAGAAGATGAAGAGAAGACTGGTACGGCGTTGCGGCATCTTGAGATCTCGTTTATAATAGGCTCAGAGCTCGAACGATTTTTGATTCGAGCATCTGGCTTGTCCTGGAACGATGTAGATGTGTTGCAATGGGAGCGAATGCATGTATTCCGCGGTTTAGAATGCCTTAAGCTTAATGTGATAGGCGAGTGCGCTTTGAAAACGAATGGCTTACCTCAGATATTTGTGGCAAGAGAGTCAGTTGCTATGTTCGAAATGGCATTTCCGCATATTACTTTACTACTGACATCGAGGGTGAAGATTATTGATGAGTCCCGTGATAACGACGATTGATTTTAATTGCACTGTTTCTGTATAAGGACCAAGAGGCATTAGGATTATTCGCCAGGCAGGCGTTCCTTGCAGTCTGGGTGATTTGATATAGCATATACATTGGTGCATAATAGTTATCTAAAAAGCGGTTGAATATATATATCAAATTAACTCTGGATAATGGGATAATGGCCCATCGAATGAGTCTAGATCTCCTCTACTGTGTTAGCTACCTCTACTCAACTTATGATTCAAGGACAATCTCCTTTGTCACTTAATTGTTTAATCCTTTACTGAACCTATATGAAGCACATTTTGTAATTTATTGATCAATGTATTTGTATATGGTCATATAATACAATCGGCGCAGTACACCGGCATAATTCTAAGTTTCACAATCTACCTGCTGTAGTCGTCTACCCCATTAAATATAGCCTCAACTCCTAGCACTTCAGAAATCTCGTGGCGCAATAAGTTTCCCAATGTTGTACCGTCTCGATGATCCGTCCACTGCGAATCAATAAGGTCATATCTAAATTTTCCGTTATTATTCCTCATGCCTACTCAATAATCTTGTGACTCACTTACCTCTTTGGCCCAGAAATGGGGCTGCTTAACCATATCTGCTTATTCGGGGGCTGTTTATTGATAACATAAGTCCCATGAGGTGGTAATGTTAACGTCAAAACGCCTTGCTAGATTAGTAAGTCATATTAGCATCTTACACGTCCGCGGCGACTGCGCACCGTAGTGACTTACCGCCAGTTCAACGTCAATCTTAGGCTCCGTGTCCGCCAGATCTTCGCAATGCTCTAAAATATTCTCCAACGTTTCGTTTGCTACTGCGTGATATTCGTTGAGACTAATGTCATCCGGCTTGAGGTTCAGGTTTTCATCTTCCGCCGAGTATGCTCGCGCAGGGGTGGAAAATAAGCTTCTGGCAGCGACAGGAGTTAATGCATAACAACCATTTCGAGTAAGTGGCGACCGCCGGGATAGAGGTGATTGAGACGTAATAGAGCAGAGAGTAGAGATCTGCTGGGATATGGTGGGACGGGTCCATGGCTTAGATGATCGGAACAATGGAGCGATGCGTGAGCGAACCAACGGCCAATATAAACTCATTGCAAGATTTCTGTAGAATAATCCTTCCCAAACAGCTATATAATATTAAGAATGTTGTACAGTACCGGTGTTGTTAAATCTAATGTAAAGACTTTGTTTGCCAGATCGCGATACTTCAGTCATAGGGTTTGGCTGTGTTCGCGCAGTGGCTCCGCATTATGTGCAGCGGACTTTTCACTGCCCCCTTATTTTTTTGCATATATATTATATAAATCGCTATGATGGGAGGACGCTATCATTTTGCACAACAATATATATTGGTGCACTAGCCTACATTTTGGGGTCAGGCCATGATAGAAGATGGGAGATAGTTTACTGTGAGACAGTTTGACACTAGGCTCAAAATATCACATCACGAGCAATTGCTGTGTTATTGAAATATCAAACAATATGCTCCGGAATTTAGCCAAATAATGTTATACAGTAGGTATAGCAAACTATGCTGGCGCACAAGTAGCAGTTCAATTTGTCATAAGGAAGCTTCACAACTTATTCGACATAGACGGACTACCCCTGAATAGAAGCGGTTACCCGGGCTGTGCCGTATATCATGCTAGCTGCTGCAGGAAGTAACCTGTATCTTTAAGCGAACTAATTTCGACTTCAGATCAACAGGCAATTAAACTTACAACTTCGTGTCCAGCTCCGATATCACACTAGTATTTATGAATCGAACCGACTGACCGATCTATGATAAGGGAGACATGACTTCGAAGGATTCAGAACCCGAGACGTAAGTTCGGGCATTGCTCATTTCAATTCTTTATGACAACTGTATCGGGGATGTGCTAATGTTATATTCAGATCAGAAGCAAAAGACTTTTCAAATGAACTAGATCAGATATTTGGCCTTGGCGGGTCGAAGACGGGTATATTTAGCGCACGATCATCGTCGATGATTATCCAACAACAGCAAGAGCTATCTATTATTGAACAGCAGATTAGGGCCACAGACGAGCGGCTACGACGACGTCACGAGGAATTCGAGCAGGGTTTGGCTAAACCAATAACCAACAATTTGGTGGGTCAGAAAGAAGGCAGCATTAATGCATCTGCAGCGAGTACAAGCGTTTTAAAGAGAGTTCCCCGAAAAGGCCTCGAAACGTCGCGCCGCAGCCCGTCGTCAGATGCGTCAGATACACTTTATAATCCACGATCTCGACCTCCTTCAAATGGACACACGATTGGGTCGACGGAGAGTGGTAGCGGGAAGAGCAGAGATCAAAGTATAGGTGATCAAAGTCGGAAGACCAGCATTGGAGCTATTGGTGCCAAGTTACAGAGCTGGACAAAGCACCACAGGCAAGAGAAGTCGCAAGGAGCGTCGAGATCTGCCAGTGATTGCAGTTCCGTTAGCGGCAACGGCAGCACAACCAACGAAGGAAGCCGCAGGGCCAGTCATTCCGCAGATGACGCCCTCAAGTCACCGTCTACAGATTTCCAGCAAGGGAATGTATCTTCTCAGGGATCCCACCACAGCATAGATGGTAGTATTAATTCTCGTACTGTTGTGGTTCCGAGAACAGTATCTGCGACGGCTGTCGGTCCTACGGACTCATCGCACACACATAACTGGGAAGACGCAGCTGATAGCAGCATCAGCGCCGACAAAACAAAGAACGAAGTGTCAGCGAAAGACGGGTTCAGGAAAACTAGCGGGTCAGGGAAATCCTTTCCATCGTGGATGAAACTTAATAGGGATATAAGTGGTAGCAAGAAAAGTGCAGAATAAGATGTTAAATAACACATGTTCGATATTTTGGTTTGGTTATTGGTAGCAGTACGCCTGTATGTACAAACTCATAAACGATCATTACTCATCAAATCAGGATGCTGCTTCATACAATCTTTCTACAAAGGAAAAAGTATGTAATGCATAACACGCAAAAAAAACCATCAAGACCATTATTTACTCTTAGTATGTCGACCTCACTGTCTAGGAGCAGGTAAAGCCAAAGGTTGCGGAGGTGCTGGCAACTTCATAAATTCCCGCACAGTGATCTTGCACTCAACTTCCCGACACAAGTCCTTCTTCTGCTTGTCCGGAAAATCAGACAAGAATTCAAGACCAGATGCACGTTCGATTGCATCAACGGGCACATAAAAACCTCTTAAATCTGCAGTATTGGGAATTGGCTCATTGGGGAGAAGGAAGGCTCCAACGGCTATATCCTGGGTGTGAGGGTTCGAAATTGGAGATTCGGCCACAATGAGCTTGTAGAAATGCGTCGGCACGGCAATATTTGGTGGATTCCCAATAACCTCGTAGGTAACTCTAAACTTTCCATCGGGATATTTCTTCGGGAGGTAAAGCGGACCAGTAACAATCCGAACCGAACTATACTTCTGCGTCAGACGACGGCAGAAGTCTTCGAAATGGGCCCAATCTAATCATGTTAGCCCTCCACAGCTACATACTCAGCAGTCTAATGATTACAGTCACGATTAAACCCGTCCCCAACTTGCGGTGCAATGTTGGTTAAGAAAAAGGTCTCGTCCATTGCTGATTGCGAAAATTTAGCATTCGCAGCAGGTGCCATATGTCCCCGATCATAGCCACTTCGGAAGTAATCTGCTAGCCTTGCCCGGAACTTCAGAGGGATAGACTCATTCTCAGTGAAAGTGGACTTCTTCCGATCAACTCCTTCAGTGCGAGAAATGCTTTGTGGAGTAATATGTTCTATAACGTAGGCAGGGTTGCGCATGCGCCGGTCGTATGCCGTGATGTATTCTTGACGGAAATCAACATCGATGTGCGGCCCTGGATGTCCATATTTAAAGAAAAGTGCTGGCTGGACAAGCTTCGACGATGAATCAATAGTGACTGAAGTTTCGGATGTCGACCTTGAAACGGAGAGTGTACTGGTGTCAACCGAAGACGAAAGCGAATCTTGGGAATCTACCACGCTAGAGGGATCAGGCTTCTTTCCCCCAAATCCTAGAAATCCAGAAGCTGTATTCATGCCATAGACATTGGTAGCTGAAAGAAGAGAATCAAGCCAACCCATATTTTACAGATACGCGCTTGGTAACAAATTCAACTGAGTCCGGTAAATTCTCCTGTTCCTTGAGGACAAACCTTAGAGGTCAAGGGTGCATTTTATGTCGATGACTTTGATGCGGCTCTACGATTGTCTTCCAACGCCTAACGTTTCACTGCTACACCCTCCTACGACCACTTGGTTGATGCATACACATCGCAGCTATGTCGCATCCGTCTTCTCGAGTGCAGACACCTATTGGAGGTGCTGCTTCTCCTGTACAGCCTCCGAAGCTGTATCCGCTACCCGAGCCGCCGACTCCGGCTTTCATAGCCAGTTACACAGACTACAAGTGCGGAGTACCAATCATCCTTGATCTCGGCACCTGGCAGACTCGTGTGGGCTATTCCATAGACTATACTCCACGATTGACATACCCTACACAGTTAGCACGCTATCGTGACCGAAAGATCTTGCGCACATTCACATTAGTGGGGAGCGACGTCAATCTAGATGCGAACACTCGACAGGCGGCTAAAAGTCCGTTCGACGGCCCTCTCGTGGCAAACTGGGAGTATCTTGAGGCAATCTTGGATTACGCATTTGTGAAATTGGGAGTATCCACCGATGGGAAGGTGGATAACCCGATCGTGATGAGCGAAATCCTTGCTTGCCCACTCTCACAGCATCGAAGTAAGTCCGGATACCTGCAAGATTTTGTAAAATGCTAACAATGCATCCCAAGGTATGCAAGAGTTGCTATTTGAAACATATTCCGTGCCAGCTGCGACTTTCGGAATCGATTCCCTGTTCTCTTATCACTACAACAATGGCTCGACCGGCCTAGTCATCTCAGCTGCACACGAGACGACACATGTTTTGCCGGTCATTAATGGCCGTGGCATATTGTCACAAGCCAAGCGTCTCAATTGGGGTGGTCATCCAGCAGCATCATCGCTGCTTAGCCTTGTCCAGCTTAAATATCCTCACTTCCCCGGAAAACTTACACCACAACATGCGGAGTTGCTAATAAAAGATCATTGCTATGTCGCACCGTTATCATACGCTGACGAAATGGATCATTTCTTAGATAGGGATGACAACTTTGACGAAAGAGACCATGTCATCCAAGCGCCTTTTACTGAAATTATACAGCCAACGAAAACGGAAGAAGAACTGGCTCGGATAGCTGAGCGACGGAAGGAATCAGGCCGTAAACTACAAGAACAAGCCGCCAAAATCCGGCTCGAAAAACTGATCAAAAAGGAGCAGGAGTTGGAGTACTACAGGGGAATCGAAGCGAAGTCTGCTGAAGTTTCGCAGCGGGAGTTCGCACGAACATTAGAGGCTGAAGGATTTGACGATGAAAGTGGGCTGATAAAGACCATTCGAAATCTGGAGAAGTCGATCAAACGATCGAGAAAACAGGATATTGGCGAGGAAGAATCTGATTCAGAACCGCAGGTGTTTCCGCTTTTGGATATTCCAGACGACCAACTAGATGAATTTCAGATAAAGCAGAAGCGCCACCAAAGACTATTAAAGAGTAACTACGAGGCCCGAATGAGAGCTAAGGCCGAAAAGAAAAAAGAGGAGGAGCGTCGAAAAGAAGTTGAACGCAAAGATGAGGAGTGGCGTATGAATGATCTGGAAGGCTGGATCAAGAGCAGACGTGAGCAGCGAGAGCAAGTTTTACAGAAGATTAAGGAGAAGAAGCGATTGAAGGAGGAGCTAAACAACCGCAAGTCCCATGCGTCTCAGCTGCGCATGAAGTCAATTGCAAATTTGGCTTCAGATACTCCTATGTCTTCAGGCCGAAAGCGCCGTCGTGGAGGGGCCAATGACGATGACGACGATACATTTGGGGCTAATGACGAGGACTGGGCCGTTTATCGTGATATTGCCAACGCATCAGATACTGAAGAAGATGAGGAGATGGCCGAAACAGTGCGCAAGCTTGAAGAGCAGCTTCTAACTTTCGATCCCGATTTTAGCCTTGATAACACTCTCGACGCTCAAAACGACTGGACAAATTCACTTATTCATGCCTTTCTTCGTGGCTCGCGACCATTCGACCCATCGTCACGAGCTGAAGCGCATCAGATTCATTTAAACGTTGAACGGGTTCGGGTCCCGGAGGTAACCTTCCAGCCGTCAATTGCTGGACTCGATCAATCTGGCGTCGTTGAGCTCGCTAGTGATGTCGTTTTACGTCGAATGCCAAGAGAGGATGCCACTGTGGCTTGTAAAGACATTTTCCTTACTGGTGGTTACAGTCTACTAAAAGGCTTTGACGAGAGGCTTCTGCACGAGCTACGGGCAGTCTTGCCAGTGGACATGGATTTGACCATTAGACGCGCCCAGGATGGAATATTAGACTCCTGGAAGGGCATGCGAAAGTGGGTTTCAACAAAAGTAAATATGACGAAGATGACGACGAGGAAAGAGTACGAGGAATGTGGACCGGCGTACATCAAAGAACACGAGATGGGAAATATGGCAATTGTATAAAAACATGTAACAGGGGAACGGAGAACGATGAGCAAAAAGTTTCCAGAACATTAACAACATGACATCTAAGGTAGAATTTCACAAGCTGCACAAGATAGACCATACCATATGCGACAAAGATATAATAAGTCATTAATCTCATGATCATAAAATATAGCTCCGTAATCAGCACTCGATCACAACGCCGAACTAAGACGAGCATATATCATAACTACGAGCATATATCATAACTACGAGCATATATCATAACTATGTAGATCATGCTCATTCCTCAAGAACTTTTCTTATATCGTTCCATCGTCTATTCAGCGACTCATGCATCTCATTAATCTATGAAACTTATTAGCATATGTACAGCATCAAGCAATTTTGAAAGTAAAAAAGATCACCTACCGAAGCGTACTGTACTTTTGCGTCAACAAGCTCGGTTTCCAGCGCAGCCATTTGATCTTCTAAGGTTTGATTCAGATTCATGACTTCCAAATTTCGTGCCATGAGTGAATCCATCTCTTCCTTTACCTTCGCCTCCATTTGCGCTTCTAGTTCTGCGGGCACCGTCTCGATTCGCTCCTGAAGCTCTAGATTCTTGGCCTTAAGATCCTCATTTTCTGTCTTGAGATCCGTATTCTCGTCCCTTAATTTCTCAATCTCAACTTTGCCTTGAACCATTTCGTTTGCAACCTCAATATGTTCACGGTTCAGAGTAGCGAGGGTATTTTCCAAACGCTTAATTTGTAGAGTTAGCTGACCGTTGAGAGTTCGAAGATTCTCAATCACCTCCGTCCTTTCGACCTCCGCTTTGTGTAGCTCATTATACTCAGCCTCGTACTTCTTAAGAGCAGCTGGTAAGATCTTGACAGCATACGCATCCGCAACCAGTTCATTCACCCTGTACGTAGTCTCCTGCGACTGGTTACTACTGCTGCCTTTAAATATCGAAGGAGTCTTGTGATAATGCTTGACTGATGATTCAGAGTCAATGTAGACGTCAAAGAGGCCGTTCTTTAAGAAATTGACTAAGGCATCAAACTCAAGATCAACGATGGCATCCACATTCCGGCGCAAAAGAGCCACACCAAATCGTAAAATGGCTTCGAGGCCCTCAGCAACGACGATATCGAATATGCGCAGCACAATAGGTAACGGAAATTTGTAAGCGAAGAACGTGAGAAACCACTGTGAGGCGTACATCGACGAGAGCACTCCCTGACGAGCGAGATGAACGTGAACTGCCGGGAGAGTATCCTCAATAATTCTGTCGAATTGATACAGCTTAACGTGCAAGCCAGGCATATCTGGGAGGAAAAGATCTCTAAGTGTGTATATCTTCATGAGGTCGACCAGAAGACAAAATGCTTCCTCCTCCTTCATATTCAGGATTAATGGCACTGCGATGAATGCCATACCCTGAATATAGCCGACATCAGGATCCCAGAGACTATACGCCTTGATAACATTAAAAAGTGAGTCTTGGTTGGCTGCCTTGGCAAAGCTAGTCCGCGATATATCTCGCTGTATACCCTTCTCATGTGGACTACTTTCGGTGAGCAATGAACTGTAAATATCTTCGAGAAGCAAAGATTTCGAGGACGCCATTAGCTGCCATATTGTGCCTCGGAGTGGCGGCGGAAGACCATTTTGGACCGCTCGAGTCAGCTCTGACGGATGCGCTCGAGCCATATTTGAGTAGTCTGCAACAATGGACGTCCAAAACTCCCAGTCAACAGCCGCAAGGTCGTCATCGGACTCAGCACCGCTGTACGACTTCGATTGGCGTAACTTCTCAAACTCTTCTTGTAATTTTTGAGTACCGGCAAAGTGAGCCTCCTTCTCGGACTGCTCCTTACTCTGAAGATCCTCGCGATTTGCATCCACGCGGCTAAGAAGCAGCTCATAATTTGGCACTGAGGCCTCACTTGCCATTGTAGTCGAGGAAGTCGCACGGCTGGCTTGAGTAGGCCGAGCTGGCATCTGCGGTGCATCATCCACAGCCTTCTTTGACTTTCGCGGTGGGATTGGTGGAGGTGTCCCTTCTGACAACAGGTCTTTGGCCTTATCCTTATTGTTACTTCTGAGCCAAGAAAATGGGGACTTTTTGTTGGGATTTCTCGGAGGAAGAGGAGGAGGAGCAATAGCGCCAGCATCTTGTAATACTTCTGTTGGAAAGGTCGAGATGTCAGTAACGGCAACAGCCTCAGTTGTAGCCACGGCGGTGACTTCGTTAAGATTGATCTCGTCCAGTTTCTCGATTGGAGCAGGCTCAACTTCTGCAAGTTCCGCAGTGGACATAGCCTCTCCTAGATCCTCATTTACACGCGCAGTTTCACTTTTGGTCTCAGTCTCGCCCTCACATGCGCCGTTAGTATCCTCCGGTATGCCGGCCCCTTCGGTTACGCTTCCATCATTTTTAATAGTAGCTGCAGTCTCAATTTGCGGCTCCTCCGGTGACGTGGGCTCCGTACCTTCAACTGAAGATTCTATTGGCGATGTCAAATCCCGCTCAGATCGTGGTGATCGGAGATTAGTCGCGTCTTCCAACTCGCCGGCGTCTGTAATCTGCAAGACCGTTTCAGCAGGATTCTACTATACAAATTCCGTCACACATACATCTGCAGAGGGGTCAGCCTGGAGAGGGTTCAATAGTCCATTCGCTGCCTCAATTTCATCGGAAATGTCCAATTGTGGAGACCGTGGAACTGCGTCGCCGATGTCGGTTGGCCCAGGGGAATCGGTAGTGGTGGTGCTAGTCGTCGAAGTCGCCATAGTTGCGTCAGGGGCAGCATCGGCACCAATTATAGGCGCCTCGGCAGCGAAGTCTCCCAGAATAGAAGACATGGAAATGTTGCCGGCCAGTAGAGCTCGAAACCGAGTGTACGAGGGCGCGTCGGTGAAAGTACCCGAGAATTATTGGTGGTACGTCGCCGAGATTGCAAGAATATGTTGGATGCATCCCTCGATTCCTTGTGCGTTTCATACGGTAATTTGCCAATGGCTTCCGTATAGCAAGAGGTAAAGTGACTTTCCCGCTAATTTTAGAAAGGTGGGTAGTACCGTTGACTAAAGTTCCGTGAAAGTCAAATGTCGCGTGCAGACTATCCTTCATGCATCAACCTAATGCTTAGTGCAGAGTTTAATGTAGTTCTACTGTACAGCTTCATGAACATAATTGAAGTTTATTGGCTGTAATTATGCCACAACTGACTATCTGCTGTAACAATTTCGTATAGACCAGGGTTGATCATTGAAGTTCACAACCACGGCTGAGTGAGTTTGTAGCAGAACTCGGGTTAGGGTTCGTAATTTTCTTTGTTTTTGCTCGTCCCAGCTGTCGACGATTGTATTCCCCATACAATTGCTCGTTGAATCAGCGCCACTTCATTGTTTTATTACGGCACCCAGCACCCAAACTGAAAAGCGTTCCTAGGCTCAGCGGCGGTTTGGGCCGGTAGAGACACAGCAACAATCAGTACGTCGAAGGTCACAGGTGGTCGTGTTTTCTTCGGCGTTAGCTTTTGGCTCGAACACCTTGGACTACGCCTCACGCGAAAAATCATCTTGAACGCAGTACCTGAGATTATGACTCTTTCCGCTCCTGCGGCTCTTTCACCAGCTGCTAAGCTGAGTGGCAGAGCATTTTACGAGTCTATTGGTTCTCCGAAGAAGATTGTTGCCCCTATGGTCGATCAGAGCGAGCTAGCCTGGCGAAAGCTCTCAAGGCGGCTAGGCGCAGATCTTTGCTATACCCCCATGCTCCACGCGCGACTATTTGTGACCCAGGAGAAATATCGGAATGCGATGTTTGATGCTCTTGATGGGCACTCTAACACCGATCGACCACTTATCGTTCAATTTTGCGCAAATGAGCCAGACATGCTTCTACAAGCAGCTAAGCTGGTGGAAAATCAATGCGATGCAGTAGACTTGAATCTAGGATGTCCCCAGAATATTGCTCGAAGGGGCCATTACGGGTCATTTTTGCAAGACGACTGGGACTTAATTTACAAACTGAGTACGTATGCAGGCGTTGCGGTCAGAGAGATGATGTTAACAAGGAATGTAGTCAATAACCTACACGTAAACCTTTCTATCCCAGTTACAGCGAAGATCAGAATCTTTCCCTCTCGCGAGAAAACACTCGCATATGCACGTCATGTTCTCTCTGCGGGGGCTCAGATCCTTACAGTTCACGGTAGGACGCGGGAGATGAAAGGACAGCAAACAGGGCTAGCAGATTGGAAGGTCATTCGATTTCTTAGAGAACAGCTTCCACCAGAAACAGTTATATTCGCCAATGGAAACATCTTATATCATGAAGACATTAACCGATGTCTGAAATTTACTGGGGTTGATGCTGTTATGTCTGCAGAAGGCAATCTTTACAATCCTGCAATTTTTGTCAAGCCAATCACATACAAAGAGGCGATTCCTGTTGACTGTGAGTCTATGGAAGAGTTATTTCCACGAGTCGATCGTATATTGAGGGAATACTTCGAATTTCTAAAAGATACGCCAGCAGAGGCGTCGCACTCAGCTGCCAAGTCGCATTTGTTTCGGCTACTGCGACCGTTCTTATCGCAACATACTGCCGTAAGGGCGGAAGTTGCAGCCATTAACAGAAACTCAACCATTGACGATTTCAGAATGATCACGGAACATGTCGAAGAGATCGTCAGAGATCTTTTCGCAGATGACAATGTCAAAGAAAAGGACATAATTCGACGGTCTGATCAGTCTTCTGATCAGTCAGGTGCAGAATATAAAGACGTTCCTTACTGGCGCGTGCAACCTTACTTCCGACCTGTAAACGGCCAAATTCTATTTGGCGGCAAAAGGCCGCTGGAGGAGGACAAAAATGATAACGAAGAACGGAAAGAGCAAAAGAAAACATAAAGAAAGGTCCACAGGAGTTGACAAGAGTTGCACTGTATGATAAAGTTGTAATTTGTTTAAGATGTTTGTATTAGATATTTTTGAGTACATGGTCACTTACATAGTAAGTTCGAAGATTTTGACGAAGGTCTCAGCATCCTGTCCTCCGTGAACTTCGTACTTTCCAATCGCATAATGTGGTACTCCCCCGATATACCGATTCTTTTTAATCTCGTCCTCCACAATTTTATTACCCTTGCGCGAATTTAGGTAGTCGCCTAGCTCTTTCACATCAAGCCCATCTACAGTAGCGGCCACTTGTATAATGCCAGCTTTGCCGAAAATGTTTTCATTCTTGCCGAAGTAGGCACCAAAGAGAGCCAACATAAATTCGGTCTGCTTATCCTTTTCCCGCGCGTAAACTAGTGCTTCATGGACAAGCTTTGTCGGTCCAATAACGCCACTAGACGAATTGATCTCTATGCCCGCAGCTTGGGCTCGTTGATTAAGAAGCTGGCTTCCTCGCTCGGCTACACCTCTACCAAACTTCGATACAAGATAGTCAAACTTTGAAATGACTGGAACAGTCTCAGGAGCCGGAGATGTTGACGATATTCTGTCAAGATCCGGATTTAGCTCGAAAGCATGCCAAGTCAGCTTGAACGATGTCCCAGGATGCGATTGCTGGAATTTGCGCATGGCTTTCTGGAGCTGCGCTATGCCGACGTAGCACCATGGGCATACGACGTCCGATACAATTGAAATAGGAATCACTGGCGCAGACATAATTGACGATGATCTTCATGGTGTTACTATCCTCGAATTTTAAGCAAAGCCGATGGGAAGTAGATTTATAAGCTGCAGTCATTGATTGATAATCTGTAGCCCCTGAATATACGCGAAACATTTATGTATTTGCGTACATTTAGTTGGAACGATTAAACTCTGGTTTCCGCGTTTGATTGGCAGCGCTCCAACGGTGGGACATTTCATAGCCAAACGCAACGTAATTTGGTCACGTACTCATACACCACATCTCCATCGCTCACATCTACAACTATATGTTGTCTACAATGCTCCAGAATTTCCCATCCAGAGGACTTCCGTTGTCCATTGAATCCACTACTGTCAGCAAGTCCAACTCGCGATTGTCTTCCGCGCAGCGGCCAAAGCGTCAGCGGCAGTTATCGGGGCAGGGAAGTGTGCGCAAGCTCGTACTAGTTCCCGCAAATGCTACTCTACCGCCTCCTGTATCAGAGCAGTATTTCAATACAACTTGGGATGCGTTGAATGCGGCTTTGGTTAGCATATTTCAGGATGCACCAATCACTACCTCTTGCGAGCTGCTCTATCGCGGCGTCGAGCATCTGTGTCGGGCAGACAAGAGTCGAGCGTTATGGGATAATCTCAAACTCCGAATGAAGAACCACATCATCAATGTTTTCTTGGAGCGGGAGATGTTGTCAGCAGTTGAGGTCATTGCGGCGGGCGGGGGTATCACCAGTAAGACGAACAACATGGCGGATATAGTAGAAAGAGTGTGGACGCGATGGTCGACACAACTTGGGTTAATTCGGAATATATTCTTCTTCATGGACCGAAGCTATCTCCTCACTGCGCCTGGTGAGAAATCTATCTGGTAGGTGGCATGCTTATCGTCGACAAAGTCGGAGCTAAAGAGATTGCAGGGATACTGGATTGGAATTGTTTCGAAAATGCATCGTTGAAAACGCAGTCATTGGTCCGCATCTTATGGCTAGTCTAATAATTTATTTCGCGCGAAACAGATCCCATGAAACCGTCCAGGTTCCTCTGATATGCAACGTTGTCCGCATGATTTCGACGCTTGGTGTTTATACGTCAACCTTCCATCCGCAATTCATTGCGGCGACTAGTGAACACTATGGTGCCCTTGCCAATCTTCATGTTGAATCGCTAGCCGTACCAGATTATCTCAAGTTAGTCCTCGAATGTCTAGCATTTGAGAACGAGCAAGCAACCTCTTTCGGTCTAGATCGTGCCACTCGAAACGAGGCTGTTGCGGTTGTTAAGAATCAGCTAGTGCGAAACGAGGTTCAGACAATTGTCGATCGTGGTTTCGACGATCTTCTTAATGTAGATGATATCCCAAGTCTATCCGAAATGTATGACCTATTTGAACAAGTTGATCAGGAAAAGATCTTGATTGCTGCTTGGTCGGAATATATCCGCCGGGAAGGTCTGAAGCTAGTTATGGAGCCTTCCAAGGATGCCATCATGGTGTCATCCTTATTATCCTTCAAGGCCAAGCTGGACAATATTATGGAAAATGCTTTTAAGCACAACGATTCGTTCGACAACGCCATGCGCGAGAGCTTTGACTTGTTCATTAACAAGCGTCAGAATGTCCCAGCTGAGATGATTGCCAAATATATCGACGATATTCTTCGTGTCGGTAACAAAGAGATGGAGGACGATGAGATGAAAATGCGTATGGACCGCGTTCTTGTACTCTTCCGCTTTATTCAAGGCAAAGACGTGTTTGAAGCGTTCTACAAGAAAGATTTGGCCAAACGACTGCTGCTTAACAAGTCTGCCAGTGACGATGCAGAGCGCAGTATGCTTTCGCGTTTGAAGACCGAATGTGGTACTGGCTTCACTCAGAAACTTGAAGGCATGTTTAAGGACATTGAACTGTCAAAGGACTTCATGACATCATTTAAGACCAGTAAGTACGTGACCAACAAGAATGATGGGGGTATCGATCTATACGTCAACGCCCTCTCACAAGCTTTCTGGCCCTCATATCCAGATGTGCCACTTGTTCTTCCACCGCATATGGCCGAAGCTCTCGAAAATTTCAAGTCATTCTATCTTACGAAGCAGTCCGGTCGACGGTTAACGTGGAGACATTCACTTGGACATTGCGTTGTGAAGGCAGATTTGCCAAAGGGCAAGAAGGAATTGAGCATGAGCTTGTTCCAGACTGTTGTTCTTTTACTATTTAATGACGTTTCCGATGGGAAGAGTCTCACCTACGAAGAGGTGAAGGCGGCGACTTCACTCGACGACCGTGAGTTGGTACGAACGCTGCAATCGCTCGCGTGCGGTAAAATACGTGTTTTGTCCAAGGACCCGAAGGGTAAGGATGTCAGCCCAGGCGATCGCTTCAGAGTAAATCTCAAGTTCGAAGAAAAGGCTTACCGTTTGAGAATCAACCAAATTCAGTTAAAGGAGACGCCTGAAGAGAATAAAGATACGCATGATCAGGTCAAGCGCGATCGTCAGTATGAGATCCAGGCATGTGTTATTCGTATCATGAAGTCAAGGAAGACAATTCGACATGTGGAGTTGATTCAACAGACAATTGAACAGACTAAGAACAGAGGAACACTGGATCTCGGGGATATTAAGAAAAATATTGAGAAGCTGATCGAGAAGGAATATATGGAGAGGCAGGGTGGTGACACGTATGTGTACTTGGCATAGGTCTACTGGCTCAGCGTTAATGGAGTATTGGGTATTGAATTTACAAATGTTTTAATGCAATCAGAAGGTTAACTATAAGACAGAATATGCATTCATTACATTTTACTATAATAATTTATCCATTATAACCAAAACTCCAAAAATGTTGTACTCTACAACCATAAATGATACACTGAAAACCGACCAAGGAACACTACTTATCTTTGCCAGCTCCCCTTCTTAGAAGTCGGGATTCCTGCTGTTTTCTCTGATCTTTGGTGTCCTCGCTTGTAGCTCTTTTCCTAGCTGACGAAGCCTCATTATTAACTACCTCTTCGGCAGGCCGCTTCAACATTTTCGGATTACTCAACTCTGACTTTAGTCGAGGCCACTGACTCATATTCAAAAGCCACTCATCAGGAACTATTGGCACTTTCCAGATTTTGGCGAACTTCATCTTGTCGGAGAATAACCTAGCTGTCGCTGTGCCTGAATTTGGTGTGCTTATTGCACGATATAAATTACCCGGGATCACCAGCAAATCTCGGTCCTCCTGCAGTGTATCGCAATATTTGGCCCCAAGTGTGACAATAAACTTTTCGATGTGTGTCCGATCCATTCCAGAAAATCCAGATATGCTAATCAACTTGTCACGAAAATCACGTGCTCCTTCAGAATTGAACGCGTGTCCTTGGTAGGCTGAATATATACATCCAGGCGGTAGTCGTCGCTCTTTGTAATGTATTGATTGGTCAAGAAACCAATTGCTCACCAAAACTGAGGATTCCGGTACGTTGGACAGCAATTTAGGATCGAGGTTGTAAGGAACGACGACATGCGTTGGCTTGTCTGCGGGTGAAAATACAATTCGGCCTCCACGTTGAAGTATGAAAGGCTGACTTCTCCGGACTTTTTCCTCATCGAATCCATATAAAAAAAATACCATGTTTTCAAATAATCGCTCCTCAGCGTTCGCCTCATCATCAATGATAGGTGACGTCTTCTCTAACTGGTCTACTACACCTTCTCTCAAAACCTCGAATGGGCCCATGTCGTTGCTTCGTACACTATCCGCCACGCCGGACATAGAATCTGGACCTACCTCATCCATTATAGAATTCCAAGCATTGTCTGACCGTGTGCGCTTTACGCGAGAGATTGGACGTTTAGTCCGCACCTCCGAGGTTGCTCTCACGCTTTGAGCACTAAAATTTTCCTTGTTTTCCTTAGAATCATTCGACATCTGAACAGCCACCTTGCGCGGCAGCATCTCCAAGTTTGCGCGTCTTGAGTCATCACCAACATCGAGCTCGAAGTAGGAAAAATTAACATGAGCCCCCCGCTTAATGCACGCCTCCAGCCACATAGTATGGACAAATTTAATCTTCCTCTGTAGCGCAAATTTATATTTCTGACCCTCCGGACGATCAATAACAAGCAATTTAGTCCCGGAAACGAGAGTCGACTGATATTTGCCTCCGTTCTCATTGATCGCTTTGATATACCTCGTCCGTTCTGGTTCGACGACATTACTCAACGAAATAGTCAAGCCCTCGAATATCCGCCGTTCTCCATATTCCTTGATGCTCTTAGCTATGTCGATGTCGTCTCCTGCTATCCAGCGGTCGTATAACTGCGACACGAACTCAGTTGTGAGGAAAATCACATCTGGCCGCTTCATTATTGCGTACTCGTACTTTGGTGTATCCGAAGACGAGACAATCATATGCGTGACACAAGATGTAAGATCCAATGAGTGCGTAGCTCCCATCTTCCGCGATTTTGAAAGAATCTCGTTCTGCAATGACTGCGGTCAGCGAGTGCGCCAGTCCACAACTGCTATCATCATTACCCTTAGCTCCGACTCGACGCCTGTGCAGCATATATTAAAGCCGGTTAATGGTCTTGTTGCCGACATCCTAACCCGTTGATTTTACCGCCCAATTCGGCCCCCACGACTTGCTGTTCCAGTGCTACGATGCTTGTAAAATTGATGTTGAAAATGCCCTTACCCGCGACGCGAACGCGACGCGAGTTGTCCTAATGCTTGTCGGTCTCTGGTCAGGAGTATGAATACGTGAACCCAACTCGGAATGGAAAACTAGATTTGGAAGATGCGTCGGCAGGGGGGCAATGAGTGGCAGCACGTGAGCTGATGGAAGTATAAATGCTGCGGGAGCGAATTTCGAGGTAGAGTACAAAATTACTGGGAGGCAGGAAAGGGTTCTCGATGTCAAGAATATTCCACCTAACAGCTTAAAAATTCCAGTTCGCCTACAATACTTCAGCAACTACTACTCAGCCCGCTAACAGAGTCGTAAGCCGAGAGAACTAGCGGATTCAGGTACGGTGTGATTCATGACAAACCGGCTTTTCGAGACAGCACACATTATTTTTCCCATAGACTCTGAATTTACTACCAGCCTAACTCTGTTAATGCAAACATGGCCATCCGAGTCCTACTTAAATACAAATTCGTTTGCTGTCTCCAACAAGGCTAGCTCGGCAGGGCTCTGTGCATCCTTAACATCCCAGTTCAAAGATCCACAACCAGCCGCCCTCAATCCTTCCGCGGACGTAAAATCCGCTTCCGTGCCGCGACCCACAAACCCACTTTCGCCTTTACCTCCAGCATCAGGGAAGTCAGGAGGTGGAGAATATGCCCTTAATGCTGTCCGCTGTCGAACGAGGTACTGGAGATTCGGGATGCTCATTGGGGCGGCAGGAATGTACAACACCGAGGAATCAGACTTCCCGTCATGACGCGGGTCGACGGAGTGAATCGTATCGCAGTGCCAGGCAACATAATCGCCGGGATATACTTTCGGGATTGGGATCATTGTGTGTTCAAGCTCCAAATGGGGATGAGTTTCTGGTGCAAGCTCCTGTGCGGCGCCGATAGCAGTATTCGGGAAGGAGGGGGAAGGCGCCGTGAATTTCGTGGCCGTCTGGGCGTCGAAAAAGGGTCGGAGAATCGTGTACGCGGTAGCTTGCTGCAGGAGAGGGTAAACACGCAGTGTTCCTTCTCCAGGAGCAGGCTTGGGCATCGCTAGCCATCCTTGGAACATGCGCAACATTGAACATGCTCCGCCTGCACCATACATGTCTGTGACTGCGTCAACACGATGTGCGTAGTCAAAAGCATTGTACGACTCCCATCCATCTCCGTTCATAATCTGGTGATAAACCTTCGCGTATTCGGGATCTTCCCAGCGTTCGATCGATCCACCGTCGATATGTGGGCCAAGAGTAAACTGCGTGTCGCCAGGCAACCGAATCCGGTTCAAACCCCCGAGCCTTGATTTCCTGTATCTCCGTTTCCAAGCTGTCGAGTAACCGAGTCCACTCACGCACAATCCACCGTTCCTTGCCAGAAACGAGGCTGTTCTGGAGATCCGCGTATCGTTGGGGAAGCGGCTGTACGTCGATGCCGGAAAGCGATGGGAACACTGACGAGATATCGCCTGCGGCCTTCGTCAATCCAGCAGATTCGGTCTTCAGCGAAGCTATGGCGTAAAGGTTCTTCAAGCTGCGTAGCGTTGGACGATTCATGGCGGATTAGCTGGCCGATGAGATGGAAAGAAATCATGATCTATATATACTTCACCTCTCCGTTCACCCCGGAATAAATTGGCAACTGGTGTTTCGGAGATGTCGCTTCCCCCACTCCCAAAAATGATACATTTCCACGTAGCTTGAATATGGAGAAGTGAGTGCGGGGAGGACCGTGCGGCTCGACAAGGTGCACATTTCTTAACCTATTTTATACCCGCTTCCGCAGGGTGTGTCACCATTTTTCGTTAACGTAAAGATTGAAGTTTTTAATTAGCATTTCTATTCAAACGATAAACGATGTTGCATTTCGTCATTATCCAGTCAGAACAATTGAGACAAATTTGAGTTTGTAATCTTCGTAATCTTCCGGCGTCATTTTTTCCAGTACCGGTTCGAGTAAGTGTATCATAATATCTTCGTTGCGATAGGTCAATGCGCTCCCAGCTGCCATTCCGATTCTGTAGAACGCCTTCGTCAAGGGCCTGGAAGATGTTGGATCCGGCGATCTTGCCGCGCTGCACGAAGATGTTGGTCCCAGGCGATAGAGATGGCACGGCGTTCGTGATCGTTATAATTTTGTGACACCCTTGCAATCATGATCGGGTGGAAGTAAGGATATCCGACAATGAGGGCTAGCGGAACGAAGTAGACCCATCGGTTGGCATTGTCGGGGAGAGCAATGAGGACGATTAGGTTGGGAATGAGCCAGAGTGAAGCAATGACTGGGAATATCCATCGGACCTTGAACTTGTCGGAGCTCTTCGAGAAGAATTAACATGCAAATAATGAAAGGAGCAGAAGCAGCTATGGTGAGCAAGTTGCTCTGAAATGTCGTGAATTTCATTGACTTCAAGATGATTTTCCGATGCTGCTTTCCCTGAGGGGAGGGAATATAGCCGAAAAACCAACGAAGTATCTTGGGAATAGATATCTGTTGAAGGGCGAGAGAAGAATAGCCTTGATATCTATTTAAGGTGTGGTTTACTGAGAGATATAGCTATAGAGCAAACACGGGCCGGCCTGAGGTACTCACGGTACTTACGACGTCGCCCAGCCCCCGAACCTGAACCATACAATTTCCGACACTCAATTTCTACAGCACCTCAATTTTCAATGAGTTATTTTTGTCTTAATCGGTGACCATCACTATTTAGTATCTAGTGGCGTTGTACAATCTTAGGATCGACAATCAGTGAAGAATGAAAAGTATATATTAGAATCTGTGATTGACGAAGCATGCAAATAGTGTTAATGTTCCTCAACTTGGCAAGGATTGCATTAGATAGACTTTCCATGAATGTCTGCGGTTGGAGAAAGTTGACAGCTAATCGTCTGACAACATCGTCGTTTAGCCAACTATGGGGAACAAAGTCACCCACTTTGACTGTCAAATCACGCGGAATCAAGTCAGTGACGTCGACTCCATCCTTGACGAGGTGCTGTTTTCATATGTTAGAGAATAGAACTCCGTTTTAAGCTTGTGTCATGGAACTTACCACTGGTTAATCTTTCACTATGCCGGCATCAGTTTCTTGATAAATCTCGAAGAACGCATCACGGAGAGTTCCAAACCATTTGTACCCATTATACTCTAGCGGTCCCAGTGGGCGATGTTCTTCTCTCCGCTGTCTGTTGAATTCCATACCGTATACATCGATTTCCACATAGTGGTCCTCGATGGTCCGAAACACCCGAATAGCCGCCCAAGAACTCTTGCCAATCTCCGTCAGGCAAAGCAGCATTGCCACAGTAGCTTGTTTTCTCTCGATCCACCACATAGTCGCCTGACGCAGGCTGGAGTACGACTGTGAAAATCCCAGTTCAAAAGCAATTCTGCTAGAAATTCTCCATTCGCTGTCTTTAAATATAATGAGCCCATCCGGCTCCTTGTGTGACTTTCTGCGAGAGGTGGTTGAAGTTGTCAAGTGTCCAGCGTTTTGTATTCTCAAGGTAACGTGATCGCTTACCCCGGCATTGCGCATCACCCTTACGGCCTCATCCACCATACTGTTGATTACCATCAGGCTCGTGCTTTCGTGGAGATAGCTTTCGACAGCAATTGATTGTGACTTTGTGAGACTCGCCATCCTACCATACGCTATATCTGATAGTGGACGTCAACATCCATAGTGATGAAACAGAATAAATTAGACCTCACTTTCGGTTGGACTTTTCTCTCTCCTCAATGATTTGCTTGTAACCGTTTTCGGAGACTATGAACTCGAGCAAGGAGTCACCAGGTAGCGGACCACGGAGAATTTCGAGCACTTCGGATATCTCACTCTCCCTTGGGTCCTCCTTGGCTGTGGCTCCTTGGATAATGTCCATCTTGGCTGTGACCTTTGGACAGTGTTGTTCTTGGCCATGAGTCTTGCGGAACTTCGTGTAGACCTTATACAACTTGGCTGTCTGGTCTCGGTGATTTTTCCTCCTTCTCTTGAGGTGATCGACATCGCCATCGCCTGCCACGTGGCTACTTGACCGCAGGCGCAAGATCGATCGGATTCACTGTCAATGAGACTCATGATGCAATAAGTTTACGCAGCTTGGTGTGAGGGTAAAGGGCGAGACAAGTAGAAGTGCAGACGATGGGTAGCCTGCAGAAAACCAATATATTGAAGATTAGCCCCTGTTAGTGCGGCGCTGCTACTGCCGCACACCCGCCCACTGCATGCCACTTCAGCATAGGCCAGCCGATTAAATCTGAATACACGAGCTGACTCTAGTTTTGATGCTGGCGTAACATTAATCGAACTGTCAAGGACTCTAATGCCTATATCGTATCGCAAATATCGGCGACGACACTATATAGTTAGCCTCATAATCTTGCGAATAAAATTACGACTAATATCGGCAGGCCCTTTATTTCGCCGATATAGTATTCGTAGCCAAAAAAGTCGCCGATATCGTATCGTCAACAGCCCTAGCCGTAGCTGGCGGACGTAGTAAGCAGAGAGCTTAACTAATAACTGATTCGACCTCGAACGCTCTCTAAGGCGGAAATTTCTGTGGTGTTGTCTACCCCTGACTCGAGCCGCGATTAGATGCGGCTTAGTACAGTGTCTGACTCGTGAGACTTAGTCACTAAACTAGACTGAAGTTGGAAATCAGCTAGCCAGAGTAGGATTAGGATAATAATTATGCCAATCTTATAGCGTCGATTCTCGATGGCAACTTTGCACAGGCGTTCCATGAGGAATCGCTTACAGCCAGTAGTCACCAGAAATCACCTATATTTGAGTAACTTGCGAGTAGTAGATTATAATGTTTGCTGCACCGCTTGGTTGCATATTCTATCGTACATATTTTCTAAAATGATTCGTAACCTATCCTATTCTTTGTACCTCGATTACCGTACGCCATTTGTCTCTGACATTGTTCAAAGAATCGGAGGTACCGCGGATCATATATTTTTCATGCATGGAATCAATATATCTCTCGCCTTCATTCGGCTCTCCGTTAGCTGCAAACGCGTTATAAACAGCCATCAATGTCCGCTGCGTGGGATACAGCCGCGAGCCAACCCGCACATTATCATGCATCGGAATATCCTCGTCCAACGATATCCGCCACACAGTTTCTATGACGATCCGCACAGCATCCAGCATTCCCGACTTTGCAAATGCTAGCATTAAGATTTCGTACGTAACGACGTTCGGAAGCACTCCCGCTGCGATCATGCGTTCCACCAATAACATCGCTTCCGCTGACAGGACTCGTAACTGGGTTGCGATTACCTGGACTTGGGACTTTGCATCGACGTTGTCAAAAATGGAAGTCTCAGCGTCGCCGTCAGGAGAACTGTCAGGATTGTCGTAGTCCCGCACAATAAGTTGCTCGTAGTCCTCTCTGATGTAATCCAACAACCACTCTTTATAGTCGGCATCCTTAAACACATTGATCGGATCTGATTCCGTGTTGAGCACGTTGCCAAAGTTCTTAACCCGCTTCAGCTGTCTGGTACTGGTCTGGCAAACACTAGCAATATATGAATTCCACATAGCAGTCACCGGAGCATCCTTGTGTTCAAACACGTCCTTCGGCATCCCCAAACCATTTTCATCATCCGTCTGCGAGTTCAACCCGTCGTTAATCCGCTGCCAGACTTCTTTTGTAGCAACAGCGGACCCCGCCGCTCGCGCACTATCTAACCAATGCATCAACTCCACTCTCGAAAGCGCACCAAATAGCGTCTCAATATCGTTCCGCACCATATGCAGCCTCGCCCAAAACTGGGAGATCACGTTCGCTGTAGTCGAAATATACTTTGCCGACTTGGATGCCGGTAAAAATTCCAGTTTCTCACTGGGAAATGCATACAAAGATTTTCTATTTTTCTGCGATATCAAGTTCGGGCTAATCGGTTTCGAAGCTTTCACCCGCACGCCTTGAAATCGTTTTATCCCATCCTTCATCTTCATCCTCCGTACTTCCTCACCTGTCAACCCTATCAAATTACGAAAATTCAACGATGTATAAACTGCCGTGAACACGGACCTGTCAAGGTGCGCGTCCGGCCTCTCTTCTCGAGCTTTGAAGCAGTAGTCACGTAATGCGAGGTACGACAGCCATATTTGGAAGGAATCTTCGCGGGCTATGGACGCCATCACGTTGCGGTATTCCGCTATCTTCATTGACGGCCGTATCTTGAATTCCGGCACTGGCGAACCAAAATGGTACGGACTGTCATATTGTCCGGCGGTGCTACCCGGCAGAGGACGTAGAAGGGAATCGAAGTACGCAGACACAGGAATCGGTCGGAGCCACCGTTTAGCATCGGCAGAGTGCAGGACATCGTACACGTGAGTTAGGAGCTTGTCGTCCCGGAGACGCAATTTGGTGGACATCTTCGGAAACGGGGTAAGTGGCAATAGCCGGGACGCGGCGACCGATTGCTGGGTGGCCGAAGTCGGGTTGCGATGGGTGTTGCACAATTTTTTGACGTGCGGCTCATGAAGCGCAGTGCTTGAAATGACTTTAAGTTGGGGTGCCAATTGCAGACAACTATAGTAATATGCCACTCTGTTTTCAAGTCTATAGAACACCAAAAGTACGAAATTTGATCTCGAGGATAAATCATCTACTCACATCCAGTCCCTCCCATCGCCACTCTATTTATGCGACTATGATGATATCCGACAATTATCATGAGTTCCAGTAATATCAAAAGACCACCAAGCAAACAATATGTCCCAACCTTAACCCGCCAGAAACAAGAACAAGTAGACCAAGCCGACGCCTTTCTCCGCGGTGCCTCACCTTCCTCCTCTGGAGTGCGCGAATTCGAGTTGCAGTCTATATCCGTCGAAGACGTGATCAAGAGCGAAACAGTTGGGCTTATAGATCAGGAAAAGCTGAAGCGGCTGAGGGAGGAGTTATTGGCCAAGAGAAGAAATGACGACCCAGCCACTAGTCGGAATGACAGTGACGCAACGTTGAGCGGAAGTGATGGCGCGTCTGATAGGGATGGCAAGTTGACAAAGAGGCCAAAGAAGAAACGTGGCCTGCAAAAGTCAAAGCTTTCGTTTGCAGATGGAGACGAAGAAGAGAGCCCGCAGCGTGACGAAACAGACGAAAACGTGAATGGCGACAAGCATACTATCAAGAAACGGCGAAACTTCGATCCAACAGTTGATACGTCATTCTTGATAGCAAAGGAGACTGAGGAATGGGAGCGCCAACAGCGAGAAGAACTGCGGAAAGAATTTTTGCGAAGACAAGAAGAAATCAAAGAGGAAAAAGCGCACCTTCAGTTTTGCTATTTCGACGGTACGTACGTTCCTGGCAAAGTTACCATCAAGAAGGGCGACCAAATCTGGGTCATGCTAGACCGGACACGCAAAGGGAGGAAGGAATTTCATCGAGGCACTGTTGACGACATTATGTTTGTCAAAGACAATATTATCATCCCACATCATTATGATTTCTATTACTTCGTCCTTAATAAGGTGAAGACTAAAGCCGGGCCCCTCTTTGATTTCGAAAACCAGGACGAAGATATTAAACGTACTAAAGTCGTGCATCGCACATGGTACGAGAAAAACAAGCATATCTTTCCCGCTAGCATATGGCGAGAGTTCGATCCTGAGGTGGATTACACCACGTTAGTGCTACGTGATAGTCAAGGATTTGTTTTGTACCAGCAATAACTTATGCTTATATTATCATACTATTATCGTGCTATGCGGGAGTATTTCGGATCAAGGGCAACTTGTATATAATGCTATTGGAGTGAATTAATGAGACTTGGACGGACATTTACTCCAGTCTATAAATTAAACTTGGCATCAATCATAGTACTAAATAAAACACCACACCCTACAGCGTGACCAATTCACTCGATCGTATTGACCTCGCCAGTACTGAACTTCGCAGTGACGCTTCCGTTCTCATTGCCAAAGTACGCCGCATCCGCCATGTTGATGAAAAGACCGACCTCAACAACTCCGACAAGCATCTTGATTTTCTGTGCCAAGGTCACTGGATCCGCGATTGGGCCAAAGTGTGCGTCGATGATAACATTGCAGTTGTCTGTGACAACAGGACCAGCCTTGGCTTTTCCACCCAAACGAAGAGTTGCCGTAATGGCGCCCATCTGGAGCAAGTCCTGTCGCACACGAGCGTGAGCAAGAGGGACGACCTCAATCGGCACGCCCTGAACCCATTGCAGGCCTAGAGCTATCGAGTTTTTCCGGAAATCGGCGACGACGATGAACTTCTTGGCGCACTGAGCAACTAACTTCTCCTGAAAGAGACATGCACCGCCACCCTTGATGCAATTGAGCGCGGGATCAACTTCGTCCGCACCATCGAATGCGACATCTAGAACGGGATATCTAGAGCAGTCATTAGCAATTTCTCCAACACAACTTAATCCACAGTCATTGTTAGACTAACCCGTCAATGGCTCCTAAATTTAATCCACCCTGAATAATAAGTTCCTTGCTTTGGAAACCAGTAGGTATGAAAATCGTGTCAGCCGGTATGTCTCCCTTGGCCTTCTTCTGTACAATGCGCTCGACGCAGTACACGACAGTTGATCCCGAACCAATGCCAACAACTTTTGCGTTGGGAGGGAAATGAGTATCAATGGCCGTATATGCGGCTAACCGCTTCGCATCCTCGATTCCCAGAGACGCCATGGTTCTTCTAAATGTCGTTGTAGAAGAGTTAAGGTTAAAATTTAGTATCCTCGCAGACAGATGACAACGCGATAAACGACTTAAGATGGCCACGGTGACAGATAATTGCGGCAAGATAGGTGCACGACAGTCCGGTGAAGTCCAGAGTGGTATATCAGTCCAGAGAGCGCAAATCTCCGCAATCTAACAGGAATCAGAGTAAACCGTTACGTTGCAAGCTTGATCACTCGAACGGGACGGCGTCGTCCGCTAGCCGCGACGACTGCGAACCCAACTAAGCGTTCTACCTCGTTGGAGCCGTGAGGCCTATGCAGATAAATCATAACTACTAAGATTGGTCTTATTTAATGCTTATACGTTCAAACTTACACATATATGCAGGAGGTTTTTTTGCATGTACCGCGTCACAGCAAGTAGTCGATTAACTGAACAAGTGCATCTTGGGACAAACTTGAACCTGCATCAAGTGAGCTTGAAAGAGAGCATCAACAAAACAAAATTTTTGCAATTTCCACCTTCTTGAAGCTGCTGGTTTCAAAATAGCAGCTATGTTGTAAGTAGGGTTTATCTGTTTCTTATATATATGGAGTAACGAGGTCTAATTTTTGTTTATAGCTCAACTCCGCAACAGAATCAGCCATCAACATCTTTATTTGGCTCGTCCGCGAAGCCATCAACACCAGTATTCGGGGCACAATCTGGCACGACTAATACTGGCTTATTCGGCGCACCTACTCAGCAGACAAACCAACCGAGCACTGGACTATTTGGAAATAAGACGGCTGCTACCACAAACACAAGTGGTCTATTCGGGTCGACGACAAACACAACTGGCGGCGCCCAATCTTTTTCATTTGGAGCAACTGCACCTGCAGCGCAAAACACAGGAACCGGTCTCTTTGGGGCATCAACGACAAGTAAAACTGGGACTGGACTGTTTGGAGGGTCTGCCGCGGCAAACACCAGCACTACGAGTGCTCCATCGTTATTTTCAAATCCGTCAGCACCAACGACATCCAGTGCGAACCTGTTCGGAAATCCGCAAGGAAGTACGAACATCGCTTTGAGCGGCACTTTCGGTGCGAACCCTAATGCAACCAGTAATCCATTAGGTGGGTCGTTGTTTGGAAAGCCCGTTGCTGCGACACAACCTCAGCAACAACAACCGCAGGCTCCACAGCAAATCACATCTCTGACTCGGTACAGCGATCTGCCAGAATCTGCACAGAAGGAGCTTGATGAAATAGAGTGAGTAGCATTATGCCGGCAGTCTCTTATTTGCTCGGCTAATCATGATTTATTAGTAACTACATAAATAAGCAGACCGAGATATCGGAAGACTTGAAGGCACGGAAGAATTCTTGGCAGGATGAGCTGCAAAGTGTTCCGCGGGACGTCGAAGTCGTCATGCGAAAACTTGTCACAACTCATCAAGCGCTATCAAATGATCTTGTCTCCACGACGTCGCTGCGCACGATTGTTGATACAGCGACACAGGATGCTCAGCTATGCATACAGATACTTCAGCAGCTTCGAATTCCTGGTGCGCGGTTGCCACCGGGGGACCCACTTCTTGCTTACTTTGAGCGATATGCGATTGAATTAGAAAAGAAGATAGCTGATTGTAAGGGTGTACTTGGGGACGTTGACCACGCAGTTGGCGGACTGGAGCGCGAGATTTTAGAAGGTCAGTCTGCCGGTGGAGGAGCCGAAGGTGTTCTTCGAGCTCTGCGTGAAGAATATGCAGTGTTTATGGCGCTTGGAAATCGCGTCGCAGAATTACACCATGCTGTTGCTCGGTTAGAAAGCAGAGAGAAGTAGGATAAGGGTTTATGCGTACAATACTTCACTTGTATAATACTTCGGCGTGTAGGAATAAAGTAGATATATGGTCTATATTGTTCGCCTCTGTTCCATATATCAGCGCTAATCACGCAGGGGTATGTCCTCCTGCGACGATAAACAACGGTCCACACTGCTCTATTGCAGCTTCTCCTGTATCGGCGCTAGAACTATTTACTCGGCATTATCTAGTTCCAGACTTCGACTCAGCAATTCGTCATCTTTCCCCAGTTCACTCCTCACCATCTCAGCAGTAAGCACTTCGTTTACAAGAAGGAGCCGGTTACATTCGTCAATTGCAGACCGGGGTGGATTGAGCCGAAAAGAAATCAGTTTATCGACCGGAGTTACTTGACAGGAACAACTATGACCGTCCGAACTGGGACCGCTTGTCAGCCATTCTGACAAGCGATCGTGAATAAGCACAGGAACGTGACATAGACAACTGCCTACGCATCAAAATGCGAACAACTAATTATAAAGCCATTACGTGGGCCGTACGCACCGCACGTACAATCGGACTTTTACGCACACCTCAACGGTACCGCTTGCCGGTATTGATACAACAAATCTGGATTGGTTCACTTATTGGCCTGGTCTATCAGCAACAAAAACATAGCAAATAAAATTACAAAAAAAGATTGGAAACGCCTAAATCCACACAGTCCCATTATCCATTGCATCAACCTGTATTACTACCAGTGAGCTTTTCCCAAACAAAAGTCAAATACTTAAGCGCAGGAGACCTAAATTCTTCTGGCTCTTTAGACTCTTTAACAGCATTTATTAAAAATTCAAGCTGATTCACAGACAGGAACTGCGGACATATTTGGACTCCTGCCAGATGCGCGTACCCGCATAGCGGACAGAGCTCCACCGGAGTTGTTCGAAGAGGGCACTTCCCTGGTTCGTGTGCCAAGTGCGACCCATCGCAAATAAAGGGATAGCGAGGATTGTATGGCATTCGGTTATTTATGACAAACTGTACCGACTGGGATGTGTCACTATAAGCACGCTGAGAGCCGTTGCCAGTGAGTGGAGTTGCGTGATTGTCCGGATTGGCAGGCGGTGTAACCTTTGCGCCCCTGGAGGATTGAATATCTGTCGACGACTGAACGACAGGTTCAGTAGCTTGCGTCATATCTGTCCTTGCTACATAGTCAGTAACCTCCGATTCCTGCAGTGCAGCAGGCGCTTTCGGTAGCACTTCCGCCACCACGGGAGCTGACGACGCAACAACGGTCTTTGGCAGAGAGGACGTTGGTACAAGCTCTGCTGCCAGATATCCTGATGCTGATGCTGCATATTCCGTGACACTGAGTGGCAGCTGATCCAGCACCAAAGGCACAGACGATTGTAATGGCACCTCACTACTTGTAGTTGTCTGCAAAGGCTTCGATGTCGGGAGCGGCATCACCTCATTTTCAGAATGCTGCACACGCAAAGGAGGAACTGCCTTCGGCGCGATCTTTACGCGCTTGAACGAACCAAACTTGGGTGAAGTGGCAGCTGAGCGCAAAAGTGACTCTTGCGGGACAGAAGTAGGCATCGGTTGATTCATCACCAAATCAATCTCCTCCATATCAGCGTCCTGAAAGTCCTCTTCACTCTCTTCTGCTACTCGATTAGGTGAAGCATGGAATGATGCCTCAGAATCGCTCGAGTTGGCTTTCCGCCGCCTCGTCTGTTGGTCGCTATCGTCGTCTTCTGGAGTGGGGTCCCACTGTGTCCGATCGACAACATCCTACTAATGTTAATTTCTCTCTACCATACTAACATGTCTGATAGGCATCACCTTAACCACCGCATCCCGAATCCGCTTGCCGCGACCGAACTGAGCCTGCCTAGCGGCCTGCTCACCTCGAATCTCAGCCTCGCGCTCCTGTAGAATTTTATCCCAGAATCCGGTATCGTCCTCTTCGGGTTTCTTGTCCGCTTCGCTAGTGTCGTTGAAATCAGCCAAATCATCGGTGTCGTTTTCCCATACTCGTGCAAATCCAAACCGATTCTCTTCTTTCTGCTGAGACGTCGAAACTTCCTCTTCTTCTGATCTTTCTAGCAATTTGTCAACCGCAGCATTATCATACTTAATATTATCCTCGTCGTACTCAAATAATGCTCTCGCACCGTTGCGAAGAATGCCCTGTAAGTCAAAATGTTCTTCTTCCACATTGCCCATATTCTCGATTACAATTTGGTCGAGAACCATTTTCCTGCGTCCAATCTCCAAAATTTTTTCTATAAAGAAAGTCAGTCAGCGCAATTCAGATGTAAGAGAGGATAAACCAAAACATACCTTCAACAGAATTTCGCGTAACAAGATTGAAAACGAGAACTCTATTTTTTTGCCCGATTCGATGAGCACGAGATAAGGCCTGCATGTCTTGATGCGGATTAAAGTCGGGATCATAAACAATAACAGTATCAGCGGTGGCCAAGTTGATGCCTACACCGCCTGCTCTGGTTGATAAGATGAAAACGGAAATATTTGAGTTTTCGGCGTTAAACGCATCGATTCTCTGTTGGCGGTCCTGAGAGGTGACGCTCCCGTCCTTTAACAATTGTAAGCATTTTGTCATACATAGAACAAAGCGCTGATAAGAAACTCACTATTCGAGTGTAACTGATGTCCATTCCTCCGATGAAATCCTCTAAAATATCCTTGACAAATAGTTAGTACATATTTGCAAACAGAATCACAGACAAAGGTTGTGCAACTCACTAACATGACCACAAATTGACTGAAAATCAGTATCCGATGCCCACTCCCAATCAATTTTGGAAGCATGATCGAAAGAAGCTCAAGCTTCCCGCATGCCTCAGTCAATCTCCTTAGCGATTCCTTTGGATCCGACGACCACTGTTCAATGTCCTGATTGCAGAGGTACGGATGACAAAGGCACTTACGAAGTTGCATAAAAATGTTATTTAGATTGCTTGCTGAGACTCTTGCTGAAAGGTTCGACTTTGAAACAATAGTTCTCAGCAGGTCAGGATTCTTTGCCAAGATCGACTTGTAGAGGCGCTTTTGAAGGTTAACCATGGATATTGGCACGATAATCTCTGTCTTTTTCGGCAACAGGTGGCTAAGTACCTCGGTTTTGGTTCGTCTTAAGAAATACGGTCTATAAAGCAACTATGAGTAATGTGACACATAAAATCGAACCATAATGCCTAACGCACTGTAATAGATGATGCAATTCGACCACATTGCTCTCGCTCATTTCCGAATATTTTTCTTCCAGTTTCTCCGCGTCCACTTCCGCCGGATTCAAAAATCTAACACACTATTAGCATTACCTCCACCATTCTAAGAGTATCTGGCATACTGCAAAAGATTGAAGAGCTCCCTAATATTATTTTGAAGTGGGGTTCCTAATAGACAGTTAGGAGAGATATCACGACACCCTCGCAAGCGCACTTACCTGTAAGGATCACTTTATGTTCTGCCTGAATTCCCATTAGGATTTTATAGGTAATATTCTTGTCACTCTTTAATCGATTCCCCTCGTCAACAACCAATGCTTGCCATTTATATCTATTCAAAAACGCTGAATCATCCATAAGGGCATTAAATGATGTAATTACCACATGGCAATTCAAGTCGACACCTGTATTGTTATTCACACACATCTGATATTTCTGCTGAATTTGTCTGTGTTCTTGCCACCCGTTATATGCAATGCATCTAAGATCTGGTGCCCACCGACGAAATTCTCGCTTCCAGTTTGGAACAATCGATTGAGGAGCAACCACCAGTAGAGGCCAGACACCATGAACATGAAACAAAATCGACAAATACGAAATGACTTGAATCGTCTTTCCAAGTCCCATGTCGTCCGCGAGTATCGCTGGTTTATTCTGGAACCATTTGAAGTAGAGCCAGTTCATACCTTCCAGTTGATACTCCATCAAAGTCCCACCTTCGATAAACTTAGGCTGTCCTTTAAACTCGTGCTGTGAAAATGTAGATTTCCTGAATTTTTGGATATCAGTTGAAGCGGATTGCGGAAGATGAATATAGAATCCATTTACATAATCTTCATATGCCGCTTGGAAGTCGGCGTATCTCTCGGTATTCGAAGCTGACGGCGGCTCTTCCCAGAACACTAAAGCAGTTAGCAACTAACCCGATCTGATGAATCAGTAACAAAATCTCTCCGATCATACGCTCAGAAAACGATAGTCCTTTCCACTTCACAAAAACCTCTTGCACTTCGCCTATACTGTTCAATTCCTCTACCCTCGACTTGAACCGCATATCGCCTCGGCTTTTATCGCCTCTGTAGGTCACTTCCAGAACAACCTCGATACGATAATTATCCTCGGGCACGGCGTCATCGATAGTGTATACCGGAAACGGATGCTTCTTATGAAACGATCGAAGCTGAGCACTTCTTGCAGTAGACAGTAGCCAACCCCCTAGAACCCATGTGACTTTAAAGTATGATTGAAGCTCGAATTTGACAAGGTACTCCCTTTGGTAACCTGGCACTGTTGCCAAAGATACTTCTTGGGAAGGCATTTCCTCTTGTTTCTGTATAGGTCTCCAAACCAAGATATTTTCCACTTTCGCTGTGTATTTAGTGCACATCGAACACAAGAATTCGGAATACTGAGACACAATATCGGCACTTTGGGAGTTTTCTGTCTCCACTGGAGTAAGATGATCGTAGTGAGCGCATCGACGACACAGCGAACAGCGGAACATAACTCTTTCCGAATTAAACATGCGAGAGTCAGTAACCTTCTCTTCCTCTAATTTCTCGTTCTCCTCAGTCCCACTTGCAACCGGAGATTTGGGCATAGAAGTCGGCGATATAAATGTTGGCCGTTGGACAAATGGCTTAAACTTCTTGCAGTTGGCACCTTCTTGGCCGCAGACAAAACAAAGCTGACTTCCAAAATCAGTCGTCTCCGCTCCGATACAATATCGGCACTGCAGAACAAGCAGGTGTTTCGTGGCTAGAGTCAGGACATGTTTCGACGCTGGCTGCTTGCAGCACAACACATGGTACGAAAATGAGCACCCCTGACAATGGATCAATTGTCCTTTGTCAAAATTATGCGTATTGTCCATTTTGCAGGTATCGCAGTATTGAATATGGCGCCGTGAATACTCTGAAGCATAGTCTTCGGAAAATCGCTTCTTAATCTTCGCTGTCGCTACAAGCTGAGAATGACCAGGACGTTGCTCCGATTCATTTTTCCTGACTTTCGCTCGCTTAACAAGGGGAGCTAGATGCCTATCCGATATATCTGCCGAGCGGTCGGATCCCGTGGAACGATTTGAGCGTACAGACTCTGCGCTTGTCCCTCTTCTGCGCTTTAAATTTCGCTCGAGATGTTCTACAGGAGTGCTTTTCGCGGGTCTCAATGATCCTAAATTTCTGTTGGTCGTACTACTCTCACTGTCAAACTGGACGTCACCGAATGAATCGTGAAGTAAGGCAGCTCGCGTATAAGCCGGTGTTGGCCTTTTTCGCAATATAGACATTCGCGCAAGTGGAATGTCATCAGAGCTGTAGCCAAGCTCATCATCAGAGGAACCTTTTCGAGATCTGCTGCCCACTCGTCGCTTCTCAGAGCTCTGATTCGCAGGCTTTCTTGTGAAACGCTTTGATGGTAATTTATCCTCCAATGGCAAGTGTCTTTTCGCTTTGCCAACATCTTCCTGGATTAATTCACCTTCATTCGTTTCAGTCTTCACCTGTAATGCTGGGGCCGGGCTGGAAACGGTCTCACGGCCATCGTGGTCACTGTCCATTGATATCGGCTTGTGCCTCTTGCGAGACCTGACGGCCAATGGCTGAGACGGAGTTTCCGCAATCGAGGTCAAAAACCTTTCAAATGCTTTTATGCCATTGGTATAACGGGCTAGCTTGTCAGGGGATATCTGCCGACCAAACGTTAGAACAAGTGCCACCGAAAGGCCAATGAGGTGTTCCCACTGAAACATACCACTATTCGATAACCGTTGATGAGCTCAGCTTCCAGCCACCCGTCCTTAAATTCGTGCAAAATTCTTGCAATCGTCTCTGCTTTTAGGTACCTTTGGCCTCTGGGCTCTTTCTCATTGTGAAGGAGAACAATAAAATTACTGGTTGCCGGCATGGTTTTTCAATGCCTGAGTAAGGTCTTGGCGGAGGTTTGTTCACCACATCAACTATGAAGTGTACGAGCGGCTACCATCAAGCCAAGCCCAAAATCAAGCATAGCTTTAACAATAGTATAGTATCCGACTTATCCGTTGAAATGCAATATGGCGGAGGTGGGCGGAGCTAGCTAGACAAATACAAGAGTCTCGTACTGTTAGTAGATTACCCTAATCCAACGCCGCAGTAACACAAGGGGTAGAAAAGAAAACGAAAACTATCCAAAATGTTTTGGTGGCACATAACTTTAAAATTACGCGAAATGCTCTTCGTATTGTCCACCCTAAACCTAACAAAATGTAGGGATCTACCTGGGCAACACAATTTTGTGGTTCAGGAACAATCAGTAATTTCTTGAAGTATTATAATTTATTTTGGTGGTGTAATGGACGCTGCTACCGCCAAAGTTCTAGACTCGTATACTGACGTCCTAATTTCAAAAGCGGAAAGTAGTAGTAGAGAAGAACGAGAAGATGACAATGATTCTGTGGACGATGACGAGTTTTTAGCATTACTGGAGGAAGACAGTGCTGCACTAGATGCATTTAGAGAAATGAGGATGCAGGAACTTCATTCGCAGTAAGTGTGCCTTGCTAATGTGGTCAAAAGATCTGACTGATTTGTCTTGCAGAATGAAAGCCGCAAAGAGGTTCATGGACACGGGACATGGAATCTTGAAGGAAGTTGCTACAGAGAAGGAGGTTTTAGAAATAACAACGTGGGTTAATAAGCATTTTTTGAATATTGGATGAATCATAATGATGTGGTGGCAGAACTACGAAATACTGTGTCGTTCACTTCTTTCACCCTGGATTTAAGCGGTGCGAGATCATGGACAGTCGTCTGAACGTATTTGTCCCAGCGTGAGATACTCCTATAGCTGCTGATTATTTCTAGGCGCTCACTGCGAAACATATGGGCACCCGATTTATCAGCGTTAACGTCGATAACGCAACTTTCCTAGTGGTTCGGCTACGAATCCAGGTACTTCCGTGCGTGATATGCTTTATAGATGGAAAAGAAGTACTGCGGCTTGTGGGATTTGAATCTTTAGCAAATAGTGATCACTTCACGTCCGACATGCTAGAGTCCCAGTTACAGAAGTCAGGTCCGTCTGGGGGTCCCCCCTCCGAGTTCGTGAATTCCTGTCGCTAACACTGTTATTAAATTAGGTGTCATTCAGAGAAAACTCGGCAAACTTAGAGAAGGAAGCTCGACAATGTTACATTCTGCGAAGGAGGCAGAGAGTGAAGACGATGATGTTGATTGGGATTAGAAACAATTAGGTGTATATTACAATGATAGTATATAGAAGTGCTAGCTTCTCCAATTGTCACCACTGTGAGCAGTCTGCTGCAGATTGTGGAATGGTTCATAAAAATGTGGGATATGTGCTATCCCAGATCAGGATGTGCAGCGGTAGCAGTGACGTTCGATCCACATGACGATACGCTTCTACCTGCAACTATAGAATCGGGAACTGCCTACAAACCTAATATGAATTTGACGGCCCTGTGTTATTACACACGACTTATGTGTAAGGCCTGCTGAAATGCAACGACATCGCAACAACTGCCCCCGCCTCGATCACTCAACGATTTGGTGCAACCTTGAACTCCACCTGCTGGCTGATTACAGACTCGCTCTGCTGCTCTCTTTTAGCTTGTCATCCTCCTGCCAGTAAACCAACTTGAGAGGGCATGGCTAATGGCTGGGTTTGTATTTCCGCCATCCATCGCGATGTTTCTATAATTCAAAAAATCACTCGATTGCGCTCACAAGTAATAGCGGATTGGCTTATAGGTCTATACGTCTCAGATCGGGGGTATACGTTGCCATTCAAATTGCACTTTTATAAATGAGCTGTCTCTAAAGCATCGCAGTAGTAATCAGCTCTGTCATTGTGGTCGCAGTCTTGTCCGTCAAGATTCCTTCGTTTGAGATATATTAGCTGTCTTCTGGCGCGCGTGGTGGCAATAGCTTTAGACAAACTACACATAGACGACATATAGACTACATATAGACTACATATAAAATCTTGCAATTAGAGTTTAAATATGTCCCATCATTAGTAAACTTTTACTGATTCCGGCCATGCAAGTTAACTTTATACAATTCATAACTAAAAAAGAAGACATAGAGTGTCAGATTATTTGTGAATCATTATTAGTGTTATTTCTTATGCATTTATTATTTCGATTCGTTCAATTGCTAATTCTCAAGATTTAACATAACCCAAGATTTATGTTCGTGATCGTCGAGTCACGTGCGCCGTGGTTTAAATCCGGCGGGAGCGGCAATGCATGTCAGGTCGAGACATCGTCGGCATGAGCTAACCGATAAGTCAAGCGAACAAGACGACAACGGCGTGAGATCACGTCCTTCGAAACTGGCCTCGCAGTAGTACTGAACAATTTATTCTAGATCGAGTGTGGCTGGCATTGGAAAAATACTATTGGCAATTGCTATAGTTGAATGTCTCTGGATAGGGATAGCCGACCGTTAGCTGGTTCATAATAATTTGACCTCGGACATCCTTCATAGCGCCGAGCTTTGAGTACCTCATTCTTTCCACACTATTTCCAATCACAGTCGGCAGCCGAACCTATATACGGCAGATTAATCATTTCACTAATCAGCGCCTTCGCGCTGACGATAAGACGGCCCCCTTAATTGTCAGGATTGTCCTAATACCCTATCTCACTAGACAGAGCGGCCATGCTGTCCGCCATCCTTCTGTACAACCAAAAAGGTGAAGTCCTGATCTCTCGGATATATCGCGATGGTCTTCGGCGAAGCATATCAGATCTTTTTCGAATCCAGGTCATTTCAAATACAGACGTATGTCGTTTGTAGCTCATTGTCACTGAGTGGCTAATAATATTTTAAGGTCCGTTCGCCAGTACTGACATTAGGTACAACGACCTTTTGCCATGTAAAGCACGAGAATATATATATTGTTGCTGTATCGCGTCAGAATGCCGATGTCGCGTTGATTTTCGAATTTCTCTACAAAATCGTCGCTCTAGGACGAGCATACTTTGGTAAACTTGATGAAGAGGCAATTAAAAATAATTTCACACTTATTTACGAGCTTCTGGATGAAGTCATTGATTTTGGATATCCACAAAACACGGAAACGGATACACTGAAGATGTATATTATGACCGAAGGTGTTCGGTCAGAAATTCGAGCGGAGGAGTCGAGGAAAATTACAATGCAGGCAACGGGCGCGATGTCCTGGCGACGAGATGATATCAAGTATCGACGAAACGAGGTTTTTGTCGATGTTTTCGAGGATGTCAATTTATTGATGAGCGCTACTGGTATAATACCTCCAATGGACTATGATTACGTATGCAGCTCGCTAACGGTTTAGGAACTGTCTTACGTGCCGACGTTGCTGGACAGATTATTCTCCGAGCATTCTTATCTGGCATGCCAGAGTGCAAGTTCGGCTTGAATGATCGGCTACTGATTGATAGACCAGATGACAATATTTCAAAATCAAAAAGAGCCGCAAAGGCAGCAGCTGGTTCGGTTACGTTGGAGGACTGCCAGTTTCATCAGTGCGTACGACTAGGCCGATTCGATGCCGACCGAACTATCAGTTTCATTCCGCCAGATGGTGAGTTTGAGCTTATGAAATATCGCGCCACAGAGAATATCAATCTCCCGTTTACAGTTCATGTTTTGGTGAACGAGATTGGCAGGACGAAAGTTGAATATCAAGTCGCTGTTAAGGCGACGTTCGGAGCCAAATTGTTTGCGACAAATGTTGTTATCAAGATTCCAACACCATTAAATACGGCGTCGGTGACTACTCATGTCACTCAAGGAAAGGCCAAGTACGAGCCTTCGGAAAATGCGATAAACTGGAAAATATCGAGATTTACGGGTGGATCAGAGTATGTATTCTCTGGCGAAGCGGAACTATTGTCGTCCATGACGAAGCACAAGACCTGGTCGCGTCCTCCCGTGGCTATGCAGTTCTCGTTAATGATGTTTACCAGCTCGGGTCTACTTGTGCGGTACCTAAAGGTATTTGAAAAGTCAAACTACTCATCTGTAAAATGGGTGCGGTACGTCGTCCGGGCCGGAAGTTACGAAATACGAGTAAGTGATTGCCAGATAATATGTTTCTGCTACATATTACTAACTATTTTAAGTTCTAAACTTGAATTCCTGATAAAATCTGGGCATTTACTGGGGGCATGAAATTGGATTTTCGAGTGATTTGTATATGCGTACGCTACATGGTGCGAATGCTGAACTTTTCCACAGCAGCAAAGTGTATTTGTACTATAAATGGCCTTGTTTTTATTCATGAGTATGTACCAAACTTCATATCGTACAAAGACATTGACCCTCAACGATAACGCCTTACATCATCAAGTTGCTGGCATATGCTACAGTAACATGTTAGTCCATTGCCAAATATAATCAATTTAAAAATAGGTGAGGTCATACCCATTGGTCTAATATCTGGATGTGGAACGGCATCGTATGTCTGAAAGTTAAGTTCGTAGTCGCTCTTGATATTAATAACAGCACCCTTGTTGCCCTGTGAATCGCTGCATACTTCGTTAGCACATGCATTCCAACGCACCACCAATATTAAATTCTTACCAATAGTTAGGCGCAGAGAAAACTGTGATTAATCTGCCTCCGTGCTCGATTTCATAGCCTTCCATTCGAACTTCATGGCTCCGAATCACAGCCATGAGACCGTTCTTCTCGCAGAATCGTTTCGTAACATCGGGTCCAAACTGTAAACCAACGCCCCTTTTACTCGGCCCTCGTCCAGGCTGAGGCTGAGGATCGGTCCATAACATTTCCATCATCAAGCCACTCTGACCTGGTTGTTTCTGCCGAAATCTATCAAACTTTCTAACATCTTCTAAAGTAATCTTGTCGTCCGAGAACAAACCGCCGTGTAGCACAAAGTAGTTTTTTCCGATTAAAGTGGCCAATGGCATACTACTGAATGACTCGGAAAAGACTTTAAACACTTTCTCAGAATACTTTGCTTTGCATTCACCCTCGAATCCATACACCTTGTTCATTTCATCTGCCTCATGATTACCCCTGTTCAAGAAAAACCTCGTAGGATATAACCATTTGTATGCAAACAGAAGCAGGGCAGTTTCTGTTGACCACGACCCTCTGTCGACAAAGTCGCCGTTGAAAAGATAGCTGTGTGTTTCTGAGGGATGTCCATTAAATCTGAATAGCTCGAGAAGATCGAAAAATTGGCCGTGGGTGTCACCGCATACAGACATAGTTAGACCTTCCTCTATATGGACATCGACCATTGTGGGCTCGATTCTGAATAACTTCATGGCCTCGATAATGATCGTGAGAACATATTTTCGATGCAGCCGTTGTCCCTTCTTAAATCGCTCGATCATGTCTTGTATGAATTCCAACGATATCTGCAATTTCGGATACTTTCCGTTGACAGTCTTCTGGGTCATTGATTCGAGCCGCGCACCTTCGTACGAATCCTCAACAACCATGGCCTCATAGTCGATACTATCCGCAATTGACGGTTCTTCACCGACTTCGATAGCCGCCTCGAATGCTAGCCGGCGGACGATCTTTTGACACTCATCTCTCTTGGCACGTGCGCTCTTGTCCGTCGGAACTCGCTGCACAACAGTGTTGAAGTCCTTCAGCGCATCCTTCGGCCGCAAAATAGCGGTATATGCAAGCGCTCGTCTGTAGTAAGACTTGATGTAATTCGGATTTACTTTAATAGCCTTTGTCGCATCCGCAATTGCAGCGCCATACGCTTCCTCTTTGATATATGCCTAACAAGTCGTTAGACGACCCCACTCCGATTACTTCAAAGTAACACATACCTGCGCTCGATTTGCCCAGTAAACTTCCTTCTCGGGATCCAATTCAATGGCCTGGGAGTACAACTCGACAGCCAGTGAGTAATTTCCTTTGGCCAGAATCTTGTTAGCTTCATCCTTGATCTTCGCTGCCTTGTCCTTATCCGCCTCAGAAGGCGGCGATCGCGGCTGACTCTCCAGTACGGCTGCAGTCAATTCCTCGACGCTCGAAATGCTCTCTTCGTCCGTCGCCATGTCATCCGAAACCGAGGTCTCACTGGCGTCGGTGGGATTCTGCGTCATGATATTTGCATTATCAAGGTCCTTCGCTAACTGGTCAAATGTGGACGCCGAAGCACTTTCTTCTCCAAGAGGCATTATTACTATCAAAACACAAGCGGGCGAACTAACGAAAGTGGTTGGTCTGGATGTGGACAAGCAATGCCTTGTACAGTGGCGTACTCCGCATGCAAAAGCTACTTCGCAATCGAGCAAAAATAGGTTTGTTTTCTTCTGCTCCTCCCCACAAAAAAACGCGTTCCAATTGAGTTGTTAGTATAACAATGAAAGTGCTCACACGCTTGAAGCCGCAGATCTATAAACGCCGTCCCAGATCGGGTGTATTTTTCTCGTCTATTCTTGGACATTTTAAACAACCAGCTGTATTTAGGCGATTTTTGTTTCATGCTAATATTTTATTAATTCACAATAAAGCTGCAGCTTATATACAGTACACACACTTAATTAACTAAAAGATTTGACACCCATTAAATGACAGCAAGCTATATAGACAAATTGACAAAATTCATTCAAAAAATCCAAAACGGTACTGCAAAACGCTAACTAATAAAATGCAGTATAATTTGCGCCATATAACACAACCAATGACAAGCCAATAATCCTGTGGAGCGGATAAGACGCAACTGTGAACCCACATACCATTCCCGACTCCGAAAATGACCATGCATGTACAACGAAAATTATGAAATGTACAATATGCGATATCAAGTATCTTATAAGCCCCCTTTCCTTCCGCAGACGGGATAAGTCCGCAGACTGATTTGTACAACGTAGCGTTTATAGTTCGGATTCGTGGGGATCCAAGACGGTGCTTCGTTTCTCGTCGAGCATATCAACCTTCTCGTTCTCTGGAGCCGGAGTTAGAGGTTCCAGGCCAGTATCAACGGTCTTTCTGTCGGCACTGCTCTTTAATGGCGTGACTTCCGTCTCTGAATCAAGCGCAGCCTCGCCAGCATCCGTGCAGCCTTCGTCTTTATCCGAACGTCGGTCTACATACAAGTCAGCATCAGCACGCCTTAAACGCCGAACGTAAAAACCTACCTTCTCGGTCGTCCATATCGACATCCTCGTCATTACTGTCAAAATGCACTTCACCCTCATCGTCGTCATCTTCTCCAAAGTCGTCGTCGCCACAAGCGTCAAAATCGTCATCGTCATCGTCATCGTCATCGTCATCGTCAACATCGGCGTCCTCATACCAGAACGAGTCATCCACAACGTCTTCAGTTTGTGGCGCGGTATACACCTCTGATTCCGGTATTTTAAATCCAACCGGGATATCCTCCTTCGACTTCTCAACTTGGCCTACATCATCACTCATCAGCCTCACTTTCTCATGCCGAACAACTAGACAATAAAAGTCTGACTCACGTCTGACCGTATTGTTGTATCTCTCTCTGTCATTACGCCATGCAACAGAAGCATCAACGTTAGCAGGTGAATCCGGGTTCGGATCCTCAAGAAGCGAGAGAATAGATACAAGCACAGACTCGACGCTCTAAAGCTAGGTTAGAAAACCGCCTACCACTCTTCTTTCATTCTTAATACCTGAGCAGGACTCCAGCGTTCCTATACACCATTAACCTTTAGTTCCCTGTAAAGGCTACACACAAAAGCAGCTACATACCGAAGGCGCCTCGCCTGACGTAGCGTCCTCGCCCGGATGCAAGATCGAGATACAGAGTCCACCATCTTTCGGATACACGTTCGGATGAAAGAACGGTCTTAAGAACCGAAACGTTGGCGGATTGAATGGGTAATCCGATGGAAACCTCATTTCAGCCTAAATTACACCTTTTGGGTTAGTCACGTAGTCACCGACTTTTGAGAAACGAACAAACCGCATCTGCGGAAGTCGGAGGAAGATCTTGAGCACCTTGAAATAGCCGCCATGGTAGATTGAGTCTTTGTTCAGTACCATGACTGCGACATTCCTATATGGTCGGACTGTCAGTATGCCGTTGTGGACGAGAAACAAGCTAGATGATTCGGAGCGAGATGACGAAGAGCCACATACCACACGTAAATGTTCCCGTCTTTCAACTACTCTCAGAATTAGCACATATTTCCACATTCAAAACAGTGAAATACACCATAAAGGAGAACTACTTACCTCGATATGGAACGACGGCATGTTAAGCTTGGGGTCGGTTAAATCCTTGTACTGCTTAAGTAGCAAAGATGCACTCCCAGACTTTGACATTGTGTATGCAGCACCGCGCTCTCTATAGTAGAATATTTATTTCGAATATAAATGAGGCAATCAATAATGACAAAACGTGCTGAAAACTGAAGCTACTTAAACGAATGCGTGGAAACGATGGTGTTGAACACATACAGAGGCAGCGTTCATGAATGCTAGTTGGGAACAAAGTCGCTTTGGCCTTGACACCCGCGTAATTGTAGCGGAACCTGTGCCACCGCCCCACGCATCCAGTTCGCCTCCGCCACGAGCAATCCCTCACTTTCATCGTCATCGGCGCACTTAGACACTTCAAGTCGGGACAGGACATTAAATGTAACAACGGCAGACGATTAGTCATTTGCTGAAAGGACCAAGTATTATAACGATGCCTAAGATGAGTACTGTGTTTGCGAACTCGGTGTTCTAGAAAATTGAACTGACATCCAGGTTTACTATTTCTGCGATTACTGCGATGGTATGTATTATTGCACGCATGCTACTTGATGTCAACGTATAACAATAAAATAGTATACCTCACGCACGATTCGATAAGTGTCCGACGAGCACATAATAGTGGTCGAAATCACATTAAAAATGTCATCGACTACTACCAAAGTATGTCCTAAGTGTTTCAGTTCACTATGCAAGATCTCGACGACACTAACAAACATTTTGTAGAAATCAGCCAAGAACAAGCGCAAGCTATCATAGATTCCATAACCTCACAATACTCAGACGGAAGTCCGGCTGGCCAAATACCTCGATCCTCGCTCCCTTACCAGTTTCCATCGGGCGTGATTCCCCCACCACCGGTCCTGCCTGGCATGCCAGTTCCACCGCCAGGAAGTCTGCCTATTCCGCCACCGGGTGGACTGCCTCTACCACCGCCGGGAATTTTCCCGATTCCACCGCCGGGAATGATGATTCCCCCTCCTGGAGGATTACCAGGAGCCGGGAATTTCCCAATTCCACCACCCGGAGCGTTATCTGTCCCGCCTCCAGGCGGGCTCCCGATTCCTCCACCTGGTTTTGTGCCGCCTGGTATGTCTAGTACTCTGCCGGCTGGTGCACCGGGACTAAGCAGTAGCGCACCGCCTGGATTGAGCTTCCCCCCACCGCCGGGGTATGGCATGCCTCCTGGATTACCTAGTGGTGCGCCAGGAACACAGCAGCAGAGACGGTGAAAGGCACCGGGAGAGAGTGGCACCCCATAAAAGTTTTAATGAGGTTTTGAGCCAGGTGATCTGAAGGGATGTGAATTGAGTCAATGTATGATAGCAGGTTGGATCGCGCAAAATTGTGCAGCATATAAAGATAACATATTTCTTTAATTACTGCTCATTCGATATTAATAGGCAGAGTGCGTTTACTGATTTATGCTTATTGGCTATGGTCGTGTGATGTCTACCTACAATATATAGAATGAATCTCCCTTTAAAACTATGATTACATACGTGATTGTCAAGTCACAACTCAACTTCGATCACCCACATCAAATTCTGTGATGGCCATGTAAAATAAAAGTTTCAAGGCAACAAAAAAATCAGTGAACAACATGTCATATTTACGGTCTCTCAAGGTTCGTTTACCACAGGAAGTTTTAGCCCATACCCACGATGCGCATTCAATCACCCGGGTCAGACGTCATCCCACAGGGTCAGGGCACAGTCGTCGGAATTAAAATTTTCCGGTCATTGAAACTTTAAATTATTAGCTTCATGAAATTTAGTGTTCGTAAGCAAGTGCACGTTTTCGTACTTGAATGTTCGTCGTTAAATGAAATCTATGAGTGAGCGAATACTCGAGCCAACGTCGATGAAGGTCAGATGTTCTCTTAGATTATACTTGTATATATTTATTTAACGAAAAGCTGTAAGTTAAATGAAAGAAAAATGTTTGAATGCATTTGCTTGAGAATCATAATACCATCAAGTTCGATAAAATCATTACACGTTACAAAAAGCAACAAGGCAAAAAAAGGAACTATTCACACCGCAACATGCTTCTCTCCCTTTAGAAAGCCGAGTAATCGTACACCTTTCTTGCGATCTCTTTTCGGAAGACTATTCGACGATCCTTTGAACCCCGTTTTGTTGGTCAGTGACGAACGATGATTTTTTTCCGGCGTTAATCCTTCTGGCGACGAGAGACTTTCGCAGGACGCCTGGTATGGCGATTCGTCTGGACCAGTAGTTCGTAGAAAATTAGCTAAATCCGCAGTAGGACTCTCTCGTTTGCCCCTGATCTTATCGCCCGGCATTGTCTTGTAAACGTCATTACTTGCCGGCCGAGGAATCCCGATTCCACTCACTACTCCCACCAAACTGCTGCTACTACTCCGACTGCTATTGGAAGTACCATGGTGCCTAGATTCGCCACTATTCCTGTAAACCGAATGCGTGCCGCCGCCAGACGACGTCGGCCGCAATGGCGTACTCTCCGACTTTGCCGCGCCGCCTATGACACCAGAGAATCCCAGACGATTCATGATCGACGGGCTCCGTTTTACTTGGTGGGTTGACTGCTGCGGTGACTGGGACTGTTTGTAACGCTCTGGGATCTCGGGCACGGGAGTATCATTAACATCGCCTTTCTGCCTCGCCTGTGAATGATAGTGCTCATCTGCTTTCTCCGTAGTTGCTGGCCGCACATACTCTAAACTTTTCGCCGGTGCCCGTCGCGATTTCGGACTCAGTTCGTTGTCATCTTTGAGGTCTTCCCTTGATGATGATAAGCGGAGAAGGTTCATGAGTTCGTGGGTTGCTCCCGCCGCCACTTTCACGGACTCATTCCGGTCGTGCTTCAGTGGTTGCAATGCGGCGGTCGCTGAAGGTGGCAATGATAGGGTTCCGTTATTAGCTGGCTGCCGGTCGTCGGGGCTTGATTGTGACGCGTGGGACACGCTCGAAGACTTAGGTAGACGGCGCAAAGTTGAGGACCTCGATCTGGTGGAGGGTGATCCAGACACTGGTTGCTGCGATGCTGAGACTGTGGATATCGAGCCGGACGACGAGGACCGAGTTGTGGGCAGTTCAGACTGAAACTGGGACGTCGGGCTGATACTGCTCACACTACCAGATCGCGGTTCGGGTGGTTTGGCCACGCTTGTGGACTGCTCGTTCACCAGTGATGCTCTCGTGTGATTTGTGTCATAAAATGGCTATGTAAACATCAATAAAAAAGTGTGTCATAAACACTCATAAAATTCTACTACCTTCGCTTCCCGCAACTTGTCCGGCGTCAGATTCAACTTATAAGTAATATCGCTCTGCAACAGTCTCTCAAACGTGACATGCTCCAATTCAGGAGAGCCAGCTTTAACGGATGTATTACTCTCACTCGAGCCGCTTCCGTCATCGAACTTTTGATTCGAAATCCAAATGTATTTTCGTACTTTCTCAGTTGGCACAGTAGTACCGAACCCAGGTATCGTTGTTTCTGCGATCGGCCTACTGCTCTTTCCTTTCATCTTCGTCGAAATTCCACTAGTTGACAATCGTTTCGAGAAAGTCGTCGACGCTGCATCGGGACGTTCTGCAATACTGTAGGACCTACTATATCTGCTCGGAGGAGCCGACGCGAGAAGAATGACCGGCACATCATTGTCACCATCATTCGATTTACCTTCAGAGGCCATGGACGATGGCCGACGGCGAGACCGATTGCGATCGTCGTCGTCATCAATGGTACCGTCAAAGCTGTCCCCATCAACGTCGTAGTCGTAGCTCGGAATAGCTCCTACGTGCTCCTCTCCTTCATAAACAGCATTATCCAATTGCGATTCGCTAAAATCATTTAATGCTGGAGATGCCGGATGACGATCGGAGATAGTATTGTTATTAGGTTCATCCGACACATCAAAATCAATAGTCCTAGATTGTTCGGTCTCTAGCTGTTGCCCTTCACGAGGTGCCGTATCAAACGCCTCCGGTAACAATTGTCTCGTGAGGTTAGCCACTGACCTGCCGGGAGTAGTACTAGACGACGGTTGCGAACCGATATCAGCAATCATCTGATCGAGTAGTTGAGCGGAGCTTTCTTCATCAATCCCTTCCTGCACAGTGGACTCCATCTTTTGGTTGGTGGATGGTACCTGGACATTTTCTTTTGTCACCCCCATTGGCGATGCAAATGTAGTGCCAGTCAGTGCTGCAAAGCTCTCGTAGAGCGAGAATCTCTGGCCGTGGAAACTCCATGGACGCGATTTTCGTCGTTCCTACATACGATATGAGTATCACGAAGAAAGTGGTCCGTCAAAAACTCACCTGAATGATGGCAGGAGTAACGGGGATGCTGCGCTCGCCGAGCTGTCGAGTAGGCTCGTCGTACTCTTCCTCCGCGGATGGAGAATTGTCTGCATCAAGCGACAGCACACCGTTGTCGACACTTATCGGACGCACTTTCTTGTACTTCCCATTCGGCGTCGCAGTGATTGCCTCGCCAAAGATATCTGCAGAGGGAGCAAGTACTTGTGCCTGGTTCGGGGTGGCTGGAACGGATTCGGCTTGTTCGAGGGTTTGTGTTAACGTGGGGCTCGTGGAGGGATATTGAATGATTGTGTTGAGAGGCAATTCGCGGCCACGTTTCTGCCAGTGTCGCCATACTTTGCCAACCTGCGGGTCGAGTGCGAGTTTGTCAACATCGACCTCCTCTAATAATAGGACGCCGGTCGCCAGGTGTGGTCGGGAGGTGGATGCGACAAGGTAACGGCTGAGGACAGCACGTCCAGCCACTAAGAGTACATGCTCAGCAACGAACTCGAGAATTGCAGTGAGGAAGATAGTGGCGATGGGAGATATCAGGTCGGGCAGATCGACGGAATCGTTGGTGGAGAAGAGGCTGCGTTGTTCGGGGGTGTACTTGAGCACGTCGGATTCGTCGACGTTGCCGAGGGAGGAGTAGACCATGCATCGCACACGGGCCATGCGCCAGGCTAGTTCGGTATCGAATGTGGAATCAGAGGACGTCGGTGCAGGCGTACCGAGGAGAGCATTCTCCTCTTCGGGGGTACGGATGTATGCGCGTAGTTCGGCTTCACCCTCGGCAATGGCATCGTGGGCCAGCTGGTTTTTGAAGACTTGCTTGACGGCGTTGCGGAGAGGATCGATGAGAGAGGATCTGGCACGGAAGAGTAGGATTAAGACGAGGTGGTCGAGGAAGCCGTTGAGGGTCGCAAGGGCAGCGGGAGTTGGGGGCAGAACGGAAAGCGAGTGAGCCTGGACGAGGGAATCGGATGCGAGCACGGCAGCAGCAGCTTCCGCAGCGATGTAAACGGGATCGAGAGTAGGCGCGATGTAGGTGTGGTGGGAGGACGTGGGGGTGAGTGTGAACGAGAGCGATGGCGAGAGAGCTGCAGACAGCGGTGGAGTGGAGACCATTGTTGACTGCTCGTCTACAGTGCCAATGCAAAGAGCAAAGAGCAAAGCACTGAGCAGCTGTCGACTGGTGCGGATACTCAATCGGTTTACACTGAAAGGGAATTGCAGCACAAGGGACACTCGTGAACCTGACAGAACAAGATTCGCAGCCGTTGTGCGCCGCCCTTGAGAGTAATTATGGTACCAAGCGTACGAAGGCACACACAACAACAGCCAACGCTGGCTACAAATGAACATCCCCTGGATAGAAGGCGAGTTCTCTCAGTGGTCAACTGTCCATCAGCAATATTACCTGCCCCCCTCCACATCAGTCTGATAAGTACCAATGGCGTAAAAGCACAATTAAGAAAATTAAATTATTTTGTTGCAGGTAGCACTCTATATCCCGTATCACAAAGCTTGACAATTGAAGTGTAATATTTTATCCGGCTCACACCAAAGTAATTTCAATCACGTGATAACCAGGAGTTAGTGACGTCATTAATCATTTCAATTAGTTGTCCCAATTCGAACATAAACGAATCTCCCAACTAACAAATGCGTGCTGTCTACACAATAATACAGCTCACTCGCTGGTCACGCTCCGCTTTGCGTATAATAATAGCATCTCCACTCTCCATAACTCAGCCTAATTATTAACAAGATCGCTTATCGTTTAAGAAATACATTAAGTTATACACTGATAACTCAATGGACGTTCAAGGTATGATTTACGATCTCCAGTCACATCACTAACGTCTAACTCCTCATAGAAGTCATCCTCACTCTGACTCCTCTCCCACCACCTGGCGAAATCGCGCTCGCTCTCAGCAAACGCAGACTCCTCTCGCCCCTGCTGCAGCGGACAATTACTCTCTCGACAAAGTCGTCTGACTCGTCCTATGTGATCCTAGGCAGATCGTCACACAATGTGTCGAAGAAACTCTTTCCCGCCACTGAGAACGCATACTTTGATTCTCCGAACATATCCCGCCATCATGCGACAATCTTCATCGACAACTCCCGCTATCGTGTCCTGAAGGTACGCGACACTGGATCACTGCATGGAACTTATCGTTGCGGTGAGCGAGTCCCAAGAGACGGTATTGTCTTATATGATCAGGACACTATCAATCTTGGCACTAAAATCATCTATGACGGCGGTACGTATTTTCATACATTCTGTCTATTGAATACAATGATAGTAATCATACAGACGTCATTCCTCCTCAACGAATTCTCGTCTCGATCAAGTGGCTGCCTGTGTCCTCGTCACTCAAAGCTGTCACGTCACCGTTGACCGGCTTCGGCATTCAAGAACTTAGCGATTCCGAGGCGGAAATAACAGCCAGCGACATCCCTGTAGACGCAACCTTCTCGGCCGCCGCATCTTCTCGTCCGTCATGTCAAGATATGATCCATTCTTGTGGCATTGTCGATGACAAGGAAAATAGAAGACCCAGCAGAAGCACGATCCAATGTGCCCTAACAACGTTGAGCGAATTCGCAGAGAAATCTCTGCCGTTCAACAAAGCAAGCAAAGACATCCGCCAACGGTCTGGAAAATCGGAAATAGAGGCCGAGCAAGCTAGTCTGCAGCAGTTGGAGGACGCCAAGAAGGTCAAGGACATGTCTTCCCCATCGGACGTGCATTATGACGGTGGACGCGTGGTAAGTTGGATGAGGCCGCTGCTGATGGGATTTGCCGCTAGTCCGACTTTGGCAGAATCTGTGAGTGAGAATGAATTGTCTACGCAGAACGAATCGAATGACCAAAATGAATTCATTGATTTTCCAAACGAAGTTGAAGTTGAGCAGCCAAAGGAAGCCGTAACGGCGGTTCAGGTTGAAGAACGCAAGGAAAGTTTAGCTGTCGCGGAAACTCGGTCAGGAATCGAGGAGAAGCCCATCAAGGTGGAGATTACTCCGGAGACAGAGAAGTCTGACAAACGCAATAGCTCAATTGAGATCATCGATCTTCTCAACTCGACTCCGGTCGCATGCCAACTAACACAGCCAGCATCTCTCGATACTGAAAGCAAGCAGCCAATTGAAAATTGTGATGATCAGTTATGCGATGCCATTCTTACTGATGTGCCAGTTTCAGAAGGGCCGCAGAAACCCGAACACGATGAGCAAGTCCATGCCAAAAGAAGGTTCTCGGAATTTGACGAGCTTACTGATGAAGAAATCGACTATCGTCCAGCTCATACCATAACCAGCAAACGCCGTCGTCTAGAGTGCTCGCCTGCTGCCGGCACAGCCGAGTCGTTGGCTGCGCCATCATCTTCGCCATCGACACCTGCTCTCATAGGTCGATATGCCGCTGCTACAGCTGTCGGTCTTGTAATCGGCAGTGTCGGAACATTTACGGCGCTGCTTCTGAGTGAATAATAATGAATTGAAATGTGATTGTGATTATTTTAATGAGGTGTATGGTGTTCTCTTGTGTCTTGTTCGACTTCGTTATGATGATAATGCCAAAGAAGTAATTATTTTTATTACTGAAATTGAACCACGTCCACTTGCCTGTTGTATGGTATGTGAGGGTTCAGCTGTAAGCTGATTTAATATATATCTCTCATATTAATTGGCCTCGAGGGAGCAAGAAACTCGGCTTCCGTATAGGTACAAAACACTTAACATAGTACAACTGCACGTGTACGCACAGATTGAAGTATATCGTCTCGTCGCTTTACTAAATAAGGTCCTCCTCGCACATATAACTATACCTCTATCGAATAGTGCAGAGTATATTGACGCTAACGTACGCAGAACAGAGATGATGCTGAAAATGCAGGAGCCTCACGCTAGGAGGCTACTAATTGTTGGTGACATGTCGATACCCTTGGCTGCATATTTAAAGTGGAAAGAGCGTCTCTGCATATAATAGATTGTGACAACACCATTTACTAATTGAAAGCAGCCAGAGGCACACGAACAACTATCTAGTCACACTCATTATTGTATTATCGAACGCCATTGTGTCCACACAACCAGCCTGTACATATATACGTGGGGCAGCCATTCCCTTGTCCCTGTTCCGCTGGATAGGACATTGAATTACGCCTGCTGACAAGGAAGCTATATATCTTATCTTATATGGACAACACATTACTCTGGATTGAGATCAATCGGTACGAATAAGTCAAATCGTACTGGACGCAACATACAGAAGGTCTTCGATTATCTGCCAGTCGATGCAGGAGTTCATGTGACGACAGATCATTTATCAGCGCCGATTAACCACAGCAGTCACCACAGCAGTCACCACAGCAGTCAACTCGTCTTTGCAGTCTACATGTGAATAGCCAACTTATATGGCTTACTATATTACTGAATATCTACAGCGTTATCTACAACCGTATTTCTCCCCGAGCGTCAAGTTCGTCATCCTCTTCACTCAAGCGCTCGGGGATTCCATCACAACGTCTCTTCTCACCCGCAAGCGCGAACTCGAGGCCGACAGGATTCCATCCCCAATATCATCACCAGTCGCGTTCCTATCTCCAAGTACCAGTACAACTAATCTTCGTCTTCAACAGCAGCAGCAGCAGCAGGACATGTCACTTTGGTACCGGATCAAGCTTTTATGGACTGCGCTTTGGTTGTCGGGCTACAAAGCCGTCAAGCTCCTTATGCGCAAAGTTCTCGGCACGTCGGCTATATACCGGATCTGCCGACTCGGTCTTGCGGAGGAAGCACGCGCACGGCAACCGAATGCCCCTTCCTATCACAGATTATTGTCGCAGCGGGCGGTGTGGCTTTTGGATTCGGAAATGATATTGTCGGATCAATTGATTGACGAGAAACATGCGATTAAGCAGTACGCTGTGTCGCCAGCCATGATGGGGAACGTCGAAATGGCGAAAGCTATAGCGGTGTCGACGTGTCGTGTGAAAAACATGGACGTCACAAAGCCAACGGCTGGATATTTGGAGAAAGCGCTCTCGCAGATACTCCTGGTCGAGCGATTCGTGGTTGAAGTCGTCGATATTTGCGGCGAGAAGGTCGAGTGGGACGACTCAAGCGCACATCTGATCGAACTTTGGAACGTGCTGCATTCGCACCGATATTGGCCCCGCTGGGCCAACTACGCGGCAGTCAGTCGGGAATCACGCGCTGGAAAGAACTGGTGCACGATCGGATTTCAAGGACTCGATCCATGCACTGATTTTCGAGGGATGGGAAAAATGGGGTTATTGTTCTTTCATCAGATGTGCATGCTTCATACAGGCCGCACGATCAAGATTATTCTTGAGTCAAGATCGCCCGACATTCACCTCGACACCGTGCATACGCCGTACTACCCTGCTGCTCTTGCGTCAATCCATGTCTCACGGTTCATCTCTCGCCTGCTGTATGCCGGCGAGCTCCGACTCTGGCTACTGACATCCATGGAATCTAATTCGAAAATGCAGGACCTCTGGAACCTGCTCACGCATCTACACTGCTACATGTGGATTGAGTACCACAACTTCTGGCGCCACCAGGTCCGCCAAGGTATTGTCTCGACAGTAATGGATTTCGAAAAATGCTTCGAGCTGTTTAAACACAAGATGACCGGCGCCGTCAAGCATCGGCCGTTGATGTGGACCTCTTCATATCCCACTCTCGCGAACTTGCCACAATATTATTACAGGTGGCTGTTCCCGCAAGACTACTTTTTTGCTAATCTGCCGTATGGAAAGGCGGAGTTTGACGCATATTTCGATGACGTCGAGGTTGAAGACGAACAAGTGGAGCTCGAGAATGCGAGAGGGATGGCTGCGAGATCACAGGACGATGACAAGCTGAGCGAGAAGACGGGCGTTGACGAATACGAATTGGATGAGTTTGGCGAGAAGAGGAGCACATGGACTAGAAAGGTTAAATCTAATTAATTTGTCACTAGGTGGTATGTATCATAAACGCTCGTTTCCTTGGAGTGCTAGGATGTTCTTATGTGGATATCTTGTATTGTAGTCATGAGCTGTACGATGAGGTATAATGTAATAATTGTGCAATCCAATCCAACATTCCGGAGACTGCCAAGATACACTTAACACGCGATGGGTAAGACCGAGCAAAAAAAAAAAAAAAAAAAAAAACAACCAAAACCCCACACCAATAGGAGAAAATATACAGGTCGCGGATGCCACCGCAATAAAACAAGTGTAGAAAATATATCCAAATAAATCATAACATGGTAAAAACAATAAAATACAAAGGTCAATCATGGTCTATTCATCGTGAAAAAAATATAACATCGTTAACCAATATTCATCAGTCCGTTCTCCGTTTTTTCGTCGTCGCAATACTACCCGCGTTGTCTGTGGGCGCATCGGCCTCGCCGTGCTCTTCTTGTTCTGGTCCTTGCGTGTTCCTGCCCGATCTTCTGGTCCGTTGAATGCCGCCCCGTATCCACAGACCATGCCGTTTCAGCGCGAGGGATATGGGAGTCATAGGTAACATACTAGGGAAGTCCTTTGCCGAGTAGACTCGAAACACATCGCTGATCTGGAATCCCATCATGCCCATGGACCGAACCTGGTGGCTATGTAATGGAATGTTCTGGTCGATCCATGCCCACTGAAACTTTAGCCTGTAATACCCCGCGGTCGAGAATGACAAGTCTGGAAAACAGAAATAACAGCTCTCGCCTTGATGTCCATCAATACCGAGGTCGGCATATTGTGCATTGCCGACCATGTTTCCGCGAATCAACAGACGCCCCCCTGAATGTAGTGATAGTTGCTCGCCTTGACCGTTATTGGATTCCGCGGAGTACAGAAAACACTGCACGATCCACGAGTATCTTTTCATGTACGGGATGTCGACCGCGCCTGTCGCAAGCGATCGCACCTCGAGTTTGAGCACCGGCGGAGGGTCGAGGCAGCGCCTGTCGCGATCAGCATTTCCACATGATCGCGCACGGTCAGGCTGTTGGATGATATAGAATTGTGCGGTGTAGGATCTGCTTGAGGGTCAGTCAAACTTAACCCCACGACAAATCAATAGCAGCGACGCAAGTCAACAAAAAATGGACATATACGTGAAATTTGGCGGCCCGTCCATATCTTGCGGACGGCGAGCCAGTGGCTGTGGCTCCTGCTGCAAAGACGCCGAGGAGTGCCAACTGTGTTCTTTTCTAGAACTTGATCGAGACGTCTGGTGTGCGTGTTTGTCTACCAACTGGGTGCGAGTCAGTGAGACTCTGTTGTCGGAAGTCGGCATATCGTCCGGCAGAGGACGTAGAAGAGCATTCGTGGGTCGAGAGTCCACGCTGAGGCTGGTGGCGTGGTTTGTCTGTTCAGTATTGTTCGGCGAGGCACCAACATCGGCAGACGACGCGGACAAGACCTGAAGATTGACGCGAGCGTGAGAGTCCGCCGGGCTGGCGGGCATTAAGGGACGACGCTCTTTAGACGGCGTTGTGGCACGCAGTCGACGCACACCATAAGGTGTGGAGCAGCAGCGAGAGCGAACAAGCACACAATCAGTGGTCTGGTTGGTAGCGGGCAGGGGCAGTGACAGTGGCAATATGGAGAAAGACCGTTGTCGGTAGAGTTTGGACGGTCCGTGGAGAGAGAACTGCGGTGCGCGACACCATACGATCGACACAGTATGCGACACACGACACAAGCATGAGCCGTGTGTCATCGTCATATTTACATTTACACTGGTGATCAATCCAAATCCACCAAGAACAAAGCCACCTCGTGTGCCTGCGGCCCAGCTGCCAATCGTGACGAGAAAGCCTCAGCGTGGCAGTCGAATAGATGTAATCTGCACCGCCTTTCGATTGCGAGCCCGGCATGGGAGGCATGAGGCGATATCGGATCTGGAAGTGGTCCTATCGACAAATGACTTCGACACTGATACTCGACACATTCGTTCACACGAAAGATCTGCAATCGCCGGCGGAACAGACGGCCTCTCCGCAGTCGATGAGTACCAGTGACATCTTTTGGTCCGTTTTGTATTTCTTGATGCGGTATACGGGCAATGGATCAACATAGGGCAGTTGCTTTCATTGCGCTCTTCATTTGATATCCAAAAGTTCAATGGACGAGCAGCAATGCGACAATTTGACACTATGCTAAAGTTCTAACATGGCCAATATTAAACGAAACTCTTGCCCCACCAAGCAGTTGTCAAAAGCGACCCAATCAATTAAATGAGTCGCCATGCGTTGCGTGTCAGTAAGCCCAGTGCCGAAACTTCCTTCGTCTACTGTACCTCATCGCGACAATGGAATTTCCCGCGTTGCTCGCAGTAAATCGCAACTTTCGATCTAATAGCGCAAGATACAACGAATAAGAGCTCATAACGGCCTGATGTCGTGGGTGGAATCGACATAAAAGGTTACTGCCACTCACAGGCCACGGATGATGACAGACTCGAAAGCTTCGGGATTACCCTAGCTCGGTTGCAATCCGAAGCAACGCACGACACACTCTGTCTGGAAAACTTCTTGCCAAAGTTTTGCCATTCTCGCCAGCTTATATCGTCGTCCTTACACAGCTGCAACGCTACTGTGAAAGTTGTATTCACCCGGGCTTCACTGACACTCGTGATGAGTTCATCTTTCTTCCACCAGGAATTGGGTCTCAATAAAACCTCAACGCCAATCAGAGAAATACACCGGTATCGGCTAACCTTTACTCGTAATCCCTACTGCATTTTAATGCTATTCTAAAACGCTGCGACACTAAGTCACTAACAGCATGAGTCTGTAGGGCAAGATAGAGAGAAGCTGTTAAAACAGTGCTGCTCCTTCTCTCTTGGGGTTAGGGTAATATTGAAGCGATAGGAACGTTGCCACTCTTCGGACAGTCCAATAACGCCAATTGCCAAAAATCCTGTTAACACACCCAAAAGTTGCATTGAAAGCGGGTGTTAGTTCTCTGAATTCTGAAGTATTTCCGCCTATAATTGCCGCTTAAGCCATAATTCATTTTAACTCAAATTAGTACAAACTTCATCCCAACACTTAAATTTTATTTGGCCCTCGCCATAATTCAGATTCGCTGACTCATCATTGCACAGTTGCTTACGTATATTTTGATTGCCCCGACAACACAAATGAAATTTTAAATTTTCTTGCACTTTTCGCTCAAACAGGCACACTTCAAAGAGTCACCGTCCAACTCCACATCATTGATCTCCAATTTATGCCGGTTGCCGCCCATCACGCACTCCGTCATATATTTTCTCATTTTTTGCCCCGCAATTCGTGTATTCTGTTAGCAGCTGCATCTCGTGCCCCACAGGTCCCGACTACCCTTAATCTCCGTCAATACAGTGCAACTCGACCACAAATGTCGACCCCGTCTGAAATCGAGACCGTAGTCTCCCGGCTCAAAAACCTCGGCATATCCTCGCCTGCGCTGTACGATACTCCTACGCTCAACATTGCCGGCAATCCATTTGACCTGTTTCGCGCCAGCATCAGCAAAACTCTGTCGGAAGTATCTGGAGTCGAGGAAGACCTCATTGTCCCTGCGCTGGAATGGACAATGACCCCCGACAGAGGCGATCTTGTCATTGCGATTCCCCGACTCCGAGTGAAAGGCAGAAAGCCAGATGAATTGGCGGCCGAATGGGTAGAGAAATACCCAAGTACTCCGTTCCTGAGCAAAGTCGCCGCAAAAGGACCCTTCATGCAATTTTTTTTCGACCCGCAATTGCTTTACAAGATCGTAATTCCTGAGATATTAAAGAAGGACAGTACGTACGGAGATGCCAAGATTGGCGCTGGAAAGCGGGTTATCGTCGACTTTAGTTCACCGAATATCGCGAAGCCGTTTCATGCGGGTCATCTTCGAAGCACAATCATCGGCGGTTTCTTGTCGTCGCTGCATGAACGTTTGGGATATGAAGTTATTAGAATAAATTATCTCGGTGACTGGGGAAAGCAGTTTGGTATGTCCATTTTTTCTGTCTGATGAATTGTCGAAGTACAATGCTAACTGTTCAGGTCTGCTCGCTATAGCGTTCGCCAAGTTTGGCGATGAAGCTGAACTTGAGCGTGATCCTATCAACCACCTGTTCAAAGTCTACGTTGCTGTAAGCTCTGCTCAAGCCGCTGAGAAGGATGCTGGTGCTGCGGCAGAGGCGGTTCTCGCACTCAAAGCGTCGCTCGAGAGCGAGAGTATTTCCCAAGAAGAAAAAGCTGATCTCGAAACCAAGCTTGTGGAAGCCGAGATCAAGGCGAAGGACTTAGCCAAGGTTGCTCTTGAGGCTGCCGCTGTTCTCGACAAGAACCACTCGCTCAAGGACGCAAATGACATTGACCCGGCTTATTTCATTCCACGGCCACTCGATTCTGAGGCCAAAGCTTATTTCAAGCGCATGGAGGACGGTGACGAGGAAGCCCTAGCTGTCTGGAAGCGATTCCGGGCGCTCAGTATTACAAAGTACACAAAGACTTACGAGCGATTGAATATTCACTATACCGAGTATTCCGGTGAATCCCAGATTTCCGAGGCAAGCATGCAGCGTGTCATTGACATCCTACAGCAAAAAGGCATGCTATACGAAGATCGAGGTGCGAAGCTTATTAACTTCGCTCAACACAGCAAAAAGCTTGGAAAGGCGCTCATTCAAAAGTCGGACGGAACTTCGCTTTACCTGACACGAGATCTCGGCGCTGCAATCGAGCGATACGAGAAGTACAAGTTCGACAAGATGATCTATGTCGTAGCCGCGCAGCAGGATCTCCATCTTGCGCAGCTTTTCAAGATGATGGAACTGTGTGGCTTTCCGTGGGCTAAGGATATGGTCCATGTTAACTTTGGTATGGTCCAGGGAATGAGCACGCGTCGCGGAACCGTCGTGTTCTTGGACACAATCTTAGAGGAAACCAAGGATGCCATGCACGAGGTTATGAAGAAGAACCAAGCCAAGTACGAGCAAGTCGAGAACCCCGAGGAAGTTGCCGATCTTGTCGGAATTTCCGCTGTTATGATCCAGGACATGCAGTCCAAGCGGGTAAACAACTACAAATTTGACTGGAGCCGAATGCTCTCGTTTGAGGGTGATACCGGTCCATACCTTCAGTACGCTCATTCCAGACTCTGCTCCGTCGAACGTCGGGCCGAGATCACGCACGAGCAGCTCATGGCGGCGGATTTCTCTCTCCTTACTGAGCCAATTGCCGAAGAACTTATCCGGACACTTGCGCAGTATCCTGATGTTCTGATGAATGCCCACCGAAATTACGAGCCTTCAACCGTTGTGTCATATCTATTTAAGCTCACACACATTGTTTCGAGCTGCTACAATATCCTCTGGGTCGCAGGCCAGGAACCCCCTCTAGCCACTGCCCGCATGGCGCTCTACTCTTCTGCGCGGGAGGTTCTCAAGAGCGGAATGATTCTCTTGGGATTAACTCCTGTGGAGAGAATGTAGAGCTCCTCATGCCTGTTACTATATAATTAAATTTTCTTTGTATATTGGTAGAATCAACTGTAGAGCTAAATGTGAAGATACACATACAATATCATATTTTCTAACTCTGGACACTATAAACTTTTATTAGAAGTAAGGTAATTTACATTATGGTACATATCTACCAATATATATCGTATACCCTGTCTGTCTATTTACAAGGTCTATATTTCCAAATTCCACAAGTAATGCAAGCCTTTATCTTTCGCCAAACGCCGAAGCTCGTTAAATGCAGCCTCCATCTCAACCGGGACCGATTTGCATTGTTTAAGCATGCGGTAGACCTCGATGATTCTCCGTCCAAAACTAAAGACTTCGGCGTTGGAGGTCCATCCAAATGGTCCGTCGTCACCATGCATATTAATCGCCTTCTGTAACAGTTTTACCGCGGATACTTCCCACTCTGCTAGTCGCTTTAATGTAGTCTCCTTCGGACCACTATCCCGAACTTTACCAAAGAGTTGCATAATCATCTCAGCCCATAGTTCTGCGACCTGCACTTCATTTATGTAGAGATTCTGCTTCTCAACAATAAAAAGCGATAAATCAGGTGTGAAAGCATCCTCAATCTGCCTCACAGGAGATAGCGTTCCAGTAACCTTCCTCTCAGCGAAAAGACCCAGGCCATCAAATGTCTCGGCGTTGTTGCCGAACAAGTCGACTAATAACTTGGCAAACAATTTCTCGCAATATACGCACGTCGTTATATACTTGGTCTTGAGAATATATGTGCAAATAAACTCCGTCGCAATCTCACGGAGATCCTGGTCATCGTCGGAAAGGAAGTTCAATAATTTAAAGTACGCGTCGCGTAAGAAGATTGTCTCGGAATTTTGCGGTTGCAATTCGAGAACTGTCTGTACAAAAGATATGATGGATGTCAATGAAGCCTTTCTGGTCGAAAATGGCTATCTAAAATTAGTATAGATCGGACTCAGAGTTGTGTGCAACATACCGCATCATCGTCACTGAACACTTCAAGGACACTATTCCATCGCGAGCAATAATCGCTGCCCCCTGTTGACATGGACAAAGATGCGACTAGCGGACCTAGTGCCTCTAATGCAGCCTCAGACACCGTGTTCGCTTCAGCAATCTGTAGATCGATAGCGGCATACAGCTCCTCAAACATGGCGTAGGCAGGCTGTCCATTCCACAGTTTCAGTCGACTCAATAACACGCTGAACAATCTGATAGTAGCCGATCGCACTTGGCTCCAATTGCTTCCATACCAGCTCATCCATACTGGCGATATTAGTTCCTCGCACGTAGATAATGCGAACTCATCCACGTGGTCAGAGATAATCCGCAGAGCGACGATGGTGCCGCCATAACTTCCAGTCTTGATACAATCCTTGAGAATGTTCATCGCTTCTTCATCGTTCGAGTTCCCCACAAGTCGCTGGACGCAGCGCTCTGTTAGGTATCTAATTATTTGCTCCTGGAGGAACCTATCTCCCACACCATTCTCAGTGGTCCTGAAGTTACTTAAGACAAAGTCATAGAACTTGTGCTTCAGAATAGACTTTGCTTCCTCCGCACGAACGCCTGCAGGACGTGGGTAATCAACAACGGATTTACAGACACGAAGGAATGCAAGAATGTTTGGTGAACATCCGCATTTGACCATGCCTTCGAATTTACTTGCGAGATCAGAATAGACTTCAACCGGTATTTCTGTACAATATTAGCTTACGTTATCGAAAATAAATTTAGATGATGGAATATACCTCGTTGAGAGCTGCTTGATGCGAACGATTCCAACAGTACCTGCAATGCCAGTAGTCGGCCATGAGTTCCATTTTGTGTGGATTTCGAGAGATCATCTGCGAGATCCCGGTAAGTTTCGAGCCAGCTGGCCGTGCTGACAAGTGCAAGTAGGGAACGTGCCGCCATTTCTCGAATCTATTCCAACAGGTCAGTAACGCTTTTATCCAACCAAGGGCACAGAATTAAGTACCTTCCAAATCCTACTCGACAGGCAGCTCATTATAAGTGGTCGAAATGCATCGAGCCCAGAGTATCCATTCGTTCCCTCCAACCGAGAAAGAAGAGACAACACCGGATACACGGTTTCTACATGACTTGACTCAAGCGAACCCAATTGGTACACGTGTTCTTTCAAATGCTGAAGCAAGATATCCTTTACATTTTTAAACCGACTGAAAAATAGTCGCGCAGACATCGTACCCACCGTAAGTCGCGGATCAGTGAACTTGCGACTTCCAAAGAGTCGAGTCTGCAATGCGGCGAACAGCATCACGCCGCAGTTTCGGATTGACCACATTTCGCTGGCGAAGGCGTTGATTGCCATTGCGAGGGCTCTATCAATGAAAAATGCTGAGGGCCCCGATAGTCGGGCTTCCACGAAGATCGATTTGATGCAGTTTAATGCGTGGACTTGTGGTAGGTCAATCTTCTCGTCCGACAAGTACGCGGGCGTTTCTGCAATCTCAGCGAGACGGTCGAATGTCTTTTGGAGAAGTGGCCTATCGGGATTGATTTCCGCTGTTAAGACGCCAGCGACTAGAAACGGTAGACCGCCTGAACGGCGGGTAATGTGCTGTGCCTTGCTTTGAATAAGCTGGATGTTCTCTGTTAGCCATTTTCCAGGTAGCCCGATTAATTTATTGGAAGTTGACAAGTTGCAGCGGGTACAGCATGCAACAAATGTCGGATAAACTGACGAAAATGCGCCTCGATGACGAATGGTGGCAAGTTCAGTGAGAAGAAGGTTCCCTAAATCGGTGACAACCTTGTCGTCCAGCAGCTTGCCCTCATCGTCAGGAATTCGGGACAGCAAAACTGTGAGAAGAGCGCTAGATTCGCCAATAGCTCTCCAGGCATAGCTGAGAATAAGCTGTGTAGCAGGCCCGTATTCCTCTTCTAAACTAGCCAGATACTGCTCCTCCAACTCCTCGGGGAGATTACCTTCCGGAGAATCATGGCAAAGAATTTTCTCAACAATACCCCATACAGAATAAGAAAGTCGGACTAGTCGCTCATGCAGCTTATTCCAATACACTGCCTTTCCCTTAGCTTTCTCAGAATTGTAGTCGATCTGCTCAAAAATAAACCTTAGACCAGTAAAGTAGCCATGCAGGGGATAATCCTTGACTGCCGAAGACAAATTACGTTCAGCCTCTTGAATTGCCGATTCCAATATTCCAATAAAATTGTTCAAAAAAATTGCTTCCCACTCTCCATCGCCAAGTTTGCTGTACAAATAATAGGAGAAATCCACGATTCTCGCGCCACCGTCGCCTTCGCGGCCGCGCAATCCTTTGATCATGCGAAGGCCCTTCTCGCTATATCCGTCCACGACCAACTTCTTATCTACACCGTCCTCCAACAATGCTGCCACGGGTGCCATTTTCAGCAAGTTTATCGATGTATCTCTGACATCCTCGTAATTATTCATTAAATTGTCCAATAACACCCTAACCGTCTTCGGCTTAAAAATTGGTATATTAAACGGAAAATCAATATGATTTTTCTCATGCCACTTCGCATCAACGCGATCATCTAAGCCAGCACGAATCAACACAGTGAGTAACTTCAAGCTCATATGAATGCGTTGGTACGATGATCCCGGACGAAGAAGTTCTCGCAGGTAATCAAGATACCCGTTCAAGAAGTTCACGTTCGCGGCGATTTGAGCCTCGATTTCTTTCGCGCGGGAAACGTTGCTTGCTATAATACATTTCTTTTGTTCGCGGGCGAGCGCGTAGCAAGAATCCCGGATGCGAGTGGTCATCTGTCTCATGAACCCATATACTCTGTTACGGAATTCGGGATCGGACTCGAGAATAAGGTCGTCAAAGGCTTCGGCTAGGATATCGAGGACGGTAGGAGGGATGGGCTTGGATGCCTGGGGAGATGAGACAGCAAGGGAGAGGCCGCCGATTCGGAGATCTTCTGAGGTATGATGGAGTAGCTCCCGCAGAAAATCCGGAGATAAGCCTGACGCGTTCGATGGTTCGTCGAGTAGGGCGAGGTCTTGTCCGACCTTTAAACATCCTATGAAAACTGAAATATCAATTTCAGTATGCAGAGGCTGCTTCTGTAACTCCTTAATAAACATCTGGCAACCGACAGCTGATACCCGGAAAATATTGGGTAACAAATAAATCTGGATATGTGACCTCAAGTTATCATTTCGCAAGGCACCAACCACCTCCGAACACCAAATCTCGAGCCATTTCTTCTCAACATTTTCAAGAGCGAGAGGGGCCGGCTTCTTACCCAAAGCTTCAATTTCATACTTTCGAATTGTGACCAATATTGCCGTGATCATTTTGGAGACGGGATTAGCCAATGCATTGCTGTATGTCAATTGAAGCGAATCATGGATAATAGCTGGATCCTTGGCCAAAATTATATGGCCTCCTAGTTGCCTGGCAAGAATTTCGATAGTAAAGTACACGACGCGCATATTTCGGGGGTACGTTAATATTCGGTCGACCCACTTTCCTAGCCTCTCTGATCTCTCGCCAGCTGTCCAAACGCGTTCAATAAGCGAGATCGTTTTCATAAACAGCTCCCGTAAGGCATTGCCCAGAGCGGCACCTGAGTCAGTCCAATATTCGCAAACAAAGTCGAAAACAATGTCTGCATCGTTCGCTGATCCAGCTGTCGTTTCTTGCTGAAGTTGAGTAGTGAAAGCAGTGGAGCGCAAGCAGCATTGGCTTGTTCGTTGGATCCAAACTGTAAGTGTGTCGCAAGCAACCGTCCTATATTCACCTAATCCAGGCGAAAGTAACATTGAATTAAACAGGAAGGGGTACATTTCCATCAATGGCCTAATTCATCATCAGTAATCTACAAACCTCAACCAATACCCAGTTACATACACCACGCCGCTCTTCTCCTCAGCAAGAAAATCGTCAACACGGTTAGCTACAAGATATTTTCTAATCTTCCCAAGCTCATCTTCAGATAATCGCCCGTTAGCCTCACGAGACTGAGCAACTATTGAGCGGATCACTGTGTGAGCGGATGCGTCTAACGCGGCTGATGATGGTTTCTTCGTGCTCTTCCCAGCCATTTGTTTGTTTGTCCTTCGCACCCGTTTAGCCCGCTAATACTGCCTGCAATGTCAGACGAGTTCCTGCCAGTGAACAATCAAGGTACATGCTCGTTGCTGAGCCAATTCGTTTCAGTTTGGGCAACAACATGTCACTAGGTACAAATTACAGAAAAAATTCGAGTGGGAGGAATATTAAAGTTTAAACCATCTGAGGACCCTAATCCAGTAAATGTCACGTGGTCAAGTGCTACATGGAATCACGACGCTAATTAGTAAAATGGGTATCTTTCGGATCTGTGTAGATGTTGGCAAATATACAAGTTATAGAGCGTGTGCTTTAACGCTAAGTTTAATGCTGCCACTGGCTGAGATGCTAGTTGGACCCTGGCTATTACCGGTACAAAATACAGTTCTAACTAATTTTCACACATTCAACCCAGAGGGGTTTGATAAGAATTAGGAAGGAATGGCGCCAATACGCAATGCGCATTCATTATTCCTTGTGCTGAAATAGATATAGAAATGCCGCTTTGCAACCAAAGGAGCGCATAATTTCCCAGACTCAATCGGAGCCCGACATGATATTTGTCATTTATTTCCTGCTCATCAGAAGTTAACCGTCATACAACTACAGGGACGAGATGTACAACAAGTTATCTCAAGGCGGTCAATGGAAGAAGCAGGCGATAACCTTCTCCAACTTGTATTAATCACGTTCGGCTGACATCGGCCCATCGCTAAAAAATTGGCACTAGTCCGCCCCTGAACTTTGTTTGACAGCCCAAAAAGACGAAGTTACTGACGACAGACTAAGAGAGACTTTAGTGCCCGCAAGTAAAATTACTCGATAAATGCGTAAACTGACCATTGAAGGAACAGCTTATGTGGATGTGTAGCGAATATATGAAAAATGTCATGTGCGTCTTTTATTACACGGATTGAATGGGGCCACTGGAAAGCAAGTGCACACTCTCTAGTCACCACACAGCACCAGATTAATACGAATTATATTACAACATCGACTAGCTTTTCAAATTAAATTCTCCAGAAACAACCAAACCCTGAATTATACTACATAACACATGTTCAGGTAAGGATATGAAAGCAAACATATTAACCAGGCTGATAACTGCGATGGCATATGCAAGGAAACTGAACAAGCAACCGGGTGCCACACAAGGTGGTCGAGTGGTTTAGACAGGCATAGAAGAGGTTCGGAGAATTAGTAGACACACGATGGGGCGCGGGCGCAGAGTTCTTGAGGTGGATTGCCGATGAGAAAAATCTAAAGCCTATCAGCCCGATAAATGAAGATGGGTGTGGACCCCCGTGCCGGGTCATGATCCCTGAACGCGGAGTTTATCCGGACATAGGGAAATCCAGATATGAGAGCTTCGCTAGCCCATATACAAGGCGAACTGAATTAGGATCTACGACATATTTAATCTTTGTCGCTGCTGACGGTGCATCAGAGACTTTATACACCGCTGAATAAAGAAAGGCCGCAATTTGTCTCTCTACAGTTCTCTAAGTAGAGTGGTGAAGTGGCCGTGTTATTTGACCACCAGGCAACCGTCTTACAGCCGCTGGTGATATATTTAGCACAGCGAAGGCTTAACACAACGCGGTGGCCAAACAGAGTGCCGGCTATCGCCGGATTGCCCTAACCCAGATGCAGTCACTCCTTATCGGCAATCAATCTTGACTCGAAATTTCATTGCCTGTGCAGTGACCACACTAGCTCCATTTCTTGGGATCTATCGAATATAATTCTGCAGTGCGATTGGCCTGGATATGACTGTGAACGACTGAGGACTTGCGAAAAATTCCGGGCAAAGGTGGCCGGAGCCAGAGCACTCCTGAGGCTGGATGGGCTGACTGTTGATAGCCCAGCTCTGTGGCAGACGCTGACGCGGGCACCAGAGCCATACTTCAGTTATCATATTTTAATTTGTCCCTGCGAATTAAAATGGTACGAGTTATTGACATCTTCGTTTATCAGTGCTCTCGATTGGCCATTTAAAAATATATATTGTATTTTATTCCTTGCAACTGACGACCGTGAAACTGCTTTCGTAGTTAATGAGTGTATCTCGTTATGTGATGTATGTATGGAAATGGTTCGAACGTTGCCCGATAGGAAGGTTGACCCGGTTGAATCTATCCCCAACCCTGTAAGATTACACCATGCCAAGCCCAAGCCAGGGTCGACCAGGGACGTCTTTTTGTCCTGGATTAGAGGCCCGGATCCACGGCAGGATTTAGTCAATACAGTACAACAATTGCATACGACCCGGTGCTGGAATTCGAAGTAATAGGGGAGCCAGGGCAGGCCGGTTCGGCGGCTGTGGGTCTGTAATGAAAGTCATGATAGGACTGCCAGATGATGGAAGGAACAGGCCCCTGCGTTCACCGTAACCTAGTTCTGCACTTGGCCGTCGCGCAGCAACTCTCCGCTGCTTCCCGTTTGGTTCGCCAGTTCGCTCCACTCGTACTTTGCTCTAATCTCCACTTCACAACTTCTCCTCCTCTATTTTTCTCGTTGTCCGGCCTGTGTCGTCCACTCGTAAAGCGCTTCCTCTTCTACTCAGGCTGCAGCAATTGGCTTGGCCTGCTTTTGCACCTCCTCCCCTTCACCGCTTTCATAACTTCCGGCCAAGATGATGACAAAAAAGATTGACCGACTCCGACAGTGGACATCCGAAAAGCTCGGCAACGAGCAAAAAACCCAAGAGTCGGAGGATTTCAGAGAGCTAGAGTATGAGATTAACATGCGCTACGAAGGAACTGAGCGCCTCCACCAATCGATGGCTCTCTATGTTCGCAACCTCTCAAAGCGCCGTGAGCTCGACGAGCTCGAAAAGACTTCGCCCATTGACATTCTGGGCCAGGCCATGGCAATATATGGCGATGAGTTCGTCGCCGATTCTACTTATGGCCAGGCTCTCTACAGGCTCGGTGTTGCCAACCAAAAGCTCGCCAGACACCAGGAAATATTCGTCGAACGAATCAACAAGAACTTCCTCGAAGGCATTGAGAAGAGCATCGCTCAGTTCAAGGACTGTCAGGTGCGTATATCCCATTCACGCACATTCTGTTATGGCGCTAACTGCGATAGGCCGCTCGTAAGAAACTTGAGTACAGACGACTGGCCTATGACACCGCTCTTTCTAAGGTCCAAAAGACAAAGCGGGAGGACGCCAGGTTGGAGGAGGAAGTTCGTGCGCAGAGAATAAAGTACGAAGAGGCCGGTGAAGATGTCGTCCGCAAGATGAACTCTATCCGAGACGCCGAGAGTGACAATTTGGCTGACCTTGTCGACTTCTTTGAGGCCGAATGCGAGTACTACGAGCGATGCAATGAAGTCCTCGTCAATCTCCGAAAGAACTGGGTGTCTGAGTATGTCAATAACTTATATTGTGATTGTCTCGAAGCAAGGTGCTAATTTGTTCAAACAGCCTTCCAAGCAACACTCCGTCTACTCCAAAGGGGGCACGTTCTCGTTCCACATCCATCAAGTCCTTCGGCAACTCTCACGAAGACGTATCCCCTCCTCGTCGCCCTAATTTCAAGTCAGGAGCATCGTCATCGTCGTCAATTCAAAGTTCTTCTTCCAACGGATATGAGTCAGCGTCCAAGTTCAGTTCATCGCTTGATACTCTCCCAACATCTACCACCTCATCTATTTCGTCTGGCAAGCTCTCCTCGTCTGCGAATATTGGTCCTCCACGTCTGTCTCGTTCTATTACCGAGCCGCCGCCACTCCCTGGTCCACGCCCGTCACTTGGGCCGAAAAAGAAGCTCGTGAAGGCTAACTTCCGATACCAGGCGGAAGCCGAGGACGAACTGTCCCTCGAACCTGGTGATGTTGTTATTGTGACCGAGGAAGTCGACGCTGGTTGGTGGATTGGTGAACTTGCCGGCGGCGAACGATCTGGTCTTTTCCCGGTGCCCTACTGCACCGTTATCTCGGAGGGCAGTGCTAACGGCGGACCTGCTAAGCCGGCGAAACCTGCCTCAGCCGTGCGTAAAGTGTCAACGCCTAACGGAGATACTGACCAACTTGAGGACGAGCGCGGTGCGCCTGCGTTTCAGTCTAGCATGAAGAAGCTCAATGGCGGAGTCGGACGATTAGGTCCCGGAATCAGCTCGAAGAAGCCACCACCACCACCTCCCAAGAGAAGCGGTGTCATTGGCGCGATCGGTGCGCGGTAGATTGATTAGCTGGTGTTAAGGAAGTCATTAGTGTATTGTTCTTGTGAGTTGTTGCTCTCTAACAAGCAAGGTGATTGGGGTTAAAACTTGGTACATTATTTTGATCGTCATGTGGTTTAGTTTGTGCTTTTCATGTCTGCTTTCGTGCAAATTGCTTTCGTGTTTCCATGTGTGTATGATGGTTTTAGTTTCCTGCGCTGATTTTTCTCGTTGTCATACTATACATCTTATCCTTGTTTGGACTCTACATCTGTCTCTTGCAAATTTTCATATTCTATGACTCGCTACATCTATATAGATGTAGGGGAATGATTTGTAGGTACTACTCTAAATATTTCTATTCTAACAAATGTATATGAGTATATGAGTTGTACTACAACTCAAACATGTGTTATCTAATGAATTTTCATAACGGAACATTATTAAATGTATTGCATATGCGCCATCCAACTGTCATAGAATCAAATCGTGACACAAAACCTTTTGCTACCGTGCAAGCACTTGACGACTATTCCGCAATTGGGGCAGTAGGAGGCACCCACTTTCGCGGCGGTCCTGTAACCCCATTCAAAAACTTGCTAGTTTTCGCAATCGTGATCCCGACCTTACTACACCCATCCACGATTTTGAACCCACTCGTAGCATTCGCGTCGACATAGTACCCGCTCATTGCGGCCCAGAATGGAGAAAAATCTGTACTAGGAACGCGGAGGAAGACGGTTAGATTGTCGACGTGCAGGATGTCGAAATGCAGTGACGAACCGATTATGCCGAGGTAGCGTTTAAGAGCTGATTGTAGAAGCGTGTAAAGTGTTATTAAATCTAATGTTTCTGGCAATGCGAACCCTGCAGACGACGGAATCAGTATTCCATAAGTGACGTTAGCATTCCGACAATAAACAGCTTGATAAATATAGCGTACATTTCTAATTTAAGATAGCTCCACTCCGTAGCTTTGATCGTTATCCGTGAATTCCTAGCCGCCTTCTTCTGCTTTTTCGTCAACTGTCTTGCTTGTCGTCGCTGGCGCTTCTCTCCTTTGGATATTTTACTCGAGATATTCGAGGTTGGTCTGTCATTTTCACCATCGCTAGTAAGATTTTGTCGCTTCGTCGTGTTCGTCGCGTCGTGGTTGGTGGTTAACGCGGAGGGATCAGAGGGGATGGGATCACTTGTGCGCCTTCGATTTGATGATGTATTGCTTGCGGTATTTGATTCGGCTACAGGTTGTTCCGGCACTACTGATATTTGTTCTGTATGTTGTATTGACTCTGCCATCTTAGTAAATATGAATGGAAGGTAGTAATGCGGAATAGCCGACTTTCGTCGGACTATCAGTTTTTTGCACGGGTGGTTAAACTCAACGCGCAGGCCGGTGGCCGGCATGACATCACCGGTCTCCCACAATCAGCCTCTTACGATATCTAGCAGATACCTCGACAAATTAATAACATCAATGCAATATGGATCAATTAAGCCATGCCGAATTACTGTAGAAATGCCAATATACATTAAAAAGCAACGTTTGTACACCACTGTATTCCAAAATGATCAAAAAGCAAATCTACTTTGTAACAATCGACACAACATCCTCATCAGCAACTGCATGCTGCAGGCCGCATTTCTGGGGACTGTATTTCACGCTCGCGCCCCAGACGAGAGCATATCTGAACTGGTCTTTAATCGACCTGTGAATTGAATCACATACAGTTTCAACGGTTGCGTTTCTCCGCACTACAAGCGGGTCGTCGAATTTGAGGGTTTGGCCGCGTCTGCAACTCATTAGTACATATTCGTCATTGCGTAAAAATTAGAAACCTACCGCTTGGTGTAAACCCGTAGAAGAGATAGGTCACTCCATATTCGCTCCACCAAATCTTCCAGACCTAGATCTAGTTCGCAGCTAATAACCACGGTATGGGGCTGTCTGGCGAGTCTATCAACTTCTTCCAACGACACAGCATCAATCTTGTTGTAAGCATATAGACACCTAATATACGATCTGTGACCAGCATTGATAACATCAATGAAATCCTCGACCGTCACGTTCTCATCCCGAACAAGAACCTCAGCATTGTGGATTTTATAATCTCGTAGTATACTCCCCACGATCTTCTCGTCAAGATACTTCGGCGGCGACGTAGCATTGAACTTCAACCCACCCTGTTTCTTGACTTTAAAGTAAATATTCGGCGGATCTTTGTTTAATCTGATTCCCACAGACTCCAACTCCCGTTCTAAAATCGCACGCTGGTCTCCGGCTTTGGTAGCGTCGAGAATCATGAGTACCAAATCCGACGTTTTTGCTGTCGCAATGACTTGTCGACCGCGGCCTTTACCTTCGCTCGCCCCTTGAATGATACCGGGCAAATCAAGAATCTGCAGCTCTGCACCATTATATTCTAGCACACCCTACAAATTGTTAGTTAGTTGCAACTATCCTCAAATAACAGAGTCTTTCGTTTATTCAAAACGTACAGGTACGGAAGTAAGAGTAGTGAACGCATAGTTCGCGACTTCGGACTTTGTCTTGGTAATTTTAGATAGTAAACTAGATTTTCCGACAGACGGGAACCCAATAAGTGCTATCCGCGCGTCTATTGTGTACGCCTCTATCAGTGCCCGTGTGGCGAAAAAAAATAGAACATATTCCAATATCAATTAGCGACATACCTCCACTTTTTTGGACTTCAAAACCTTGACCACCGCCAGACGAGCTGCCTGGGGTCGGCTCTAACAGTTGCGCTCTGTATCTTGCTAATTTCCCTTTAAGTAGACCCTCAACATAAATCAGCATCCCGTATTCATTTACAAATAACCTGATTTAACTGACTTACAATATGATATTCTGTGGCCTTGTTTTTCTGGGTCCGGTTCAATTCTTCTTGAATTGCTTGAATCTTCTCGCTACATTGATCACCAATGATTAGCATTTTAACAATGACAATAGTAGCTTAGCATGCAGACATACAGAATACCCATTTTGAAAATATATGTGAACTGGAGATTTGCAAAAAAGATGTTCTTGATTCAATTCGACGCCTTGATTGATTGATTGATGGAATTTCGGGAATCTTACAATTGAGTGCAATCGCTCGTGCCGCGAATACCCTAATCCTAATAGACGGGGAGATACTTCACCCCTGAATTTCTCTTGAGAAGCTCTGACTGACACTTGATTAATCACTCTAGTATATCATTAACTGACTCTACAAATGGCTTATATACAATATCTTCACTGAAATATCAAACAAAACGCCAACCAAGTCAATCCCATATCAAACAAAAACATCATCCATACACATCACTAAAATCCTACATTAACTTGTGGTCTATTTGTACAGCTCGTTCTATTGTGATTTTATTCCGAGACCTTGGTTTAAAATACTTCGGTTCTCAGTCAGTTGGTTAAGTCGTCGCCTATTGACTTCTGCTGATTTCTCCTTTAATGACCTCATTTCCTTCGATAAGGCCTGTACCATCTGCACGGTCTCTTTCCCTTTCCGCGACTCTTCATCCAGCTGCCGCTGTAATTCTACTATCCGTCTGTCTTGCTCTTGGCCAAATTCGGTCAAGTGCTCGGAATGCTTCTGAACTTCCTCTAGAATTTCCAAAAGCTGAAGACGCTTCTCTTCAGTTTCTTCGAATTTTCGTTTCCAGTACATGGGATCTACTTCGTCGGCCGAAGTCGCAGAGCCCGTGGACCGAGTTGATGGCCGACCGCTGCCAGCCCGTGCCTTGATATCAGTAAGTGCCTTGTGCGCTGCTAATATTTCTAGATTTTGGTTATTCTCCAAAACTTGATCGCATATGAATCGAAGTTTCTTCAATTGGCGTGAATGACGACGTGGCCTATATAGCTTGTCCATCTCTTTCTTGTCGACATTCTCGTCGCTACGGTCGCCAGAAAATTTGCTGCGCTTCGACGGTTCTGCTGTTATTTTCTGCTTCTGAACAATGTCAGAGTCGGTCCTCAACATTGGCTTTGTCGCATCATTACTAGAGCTATTTTCGCCAATCTTTCGCCGCAGAGCAAAGCTAGTTACTGGAGTTTCGGCTAAATCTAATTTATCAATGACGCTCTTAGGCGTCCATGGACTCGGAAACTTTCCTGGGAAATTTAGTGGCAATCCTGATCGAATTCTCCCGGTAGTAGACTTGTAGCTATCACCATGGTCGCTATGTCCGTCGGAACCAAGATCCTGCGTTGGAGCAAACGATACAAATTTCTTTGTGCCAGCAGTTCCAGGGGTGCGTAGTATGCTCACAGGAGGTTCCTTCAGTACTGGCTTGCGAGTTGGCGTGTCGATTGTAGGAGTCCATGGCTCTCGCGCCGCAGACTCGGTGAACTTGAAATCGGCGGGCCGCTGTATAAACGTAGCTGGCCCCGCATTTTCCTTATCAGCTTTGGAAGATGTTGCAGCCGAAGTGAGTTTGCGAAGCAGTCGAGATCGAAGTGACTCAGCTGCACCTGCCAAGGACAAATGAGGTGGATGCCGTATGGATACTTCTGTAGCATCACGCATTATAACATCGTCGTCTATATCTTCAATTTGCTCTTCCGGTATTTCTTGTTTTACACCGTCTTTGGCAGCTTCACGCAACGGAAGTGGAGTGCCGGTGAGGAACGTCGGTAAAGCTTTCCACGCCCATGCTGATGCGCCAGGGCTGTCGGGGAAGGGATCTAAAGTAGGTTGTTATAATTAATTTCCTTCATGCGGAGGTCAATAATATAGTACCTATGGACAAGTCTATTCCCTCTTCTAACAGTTTCTGATCAATTGTTGTTTCATCAACCGTGTCGCCCTCAAATAACCAGTCCAGCATTCTTCGCGATTAATAATCTCCGAATAAACTTTCAGAAAAATCAGTACTGTAATAGAAAATAATAAGAAGAAAATTTGTGCATGGCGGATGATGCGACCTGGATGATGGATGTCGCGATATGTCGTGTACTCTGCTGCGATACGTGTTGTGTTTGTTGTTGCGCAGTAGAGGCAGTGAAAGCTCTATTATCATGAATGTTGCCAGGGTAACCTTGCCCTCGCAGCAGCGCCGCACAGAATTGGTGGCAGACTTAAATGAGAAGTGCCATTACGAATGCGCAGCAGTAAGCGTCATAACCGCAGAAGTGCCGCACGAAGGAAAACTCCGCGGCGCCGAGCGAGAAGGTACGATACCCTTTCGACAAAGCAACAACTAACAAGCCGCGTCGCCCTTAAATAATGATCTCTACTCCGTTCCGATGACTCTCTCCCCTCTTCTTTCACCTACAACCCACCCACAATCTCTTTATTTCACATAGCTACATTTAGATCAGATCCTAGCCATGGCGGCTTAAGCAGCTGGCTGTGCTAAGGGGTATGTTCATATTCTGCTAACATTCCACAACTGACATCCAATCATTCGTGGCAAGGCATCTGCGGTTGAGTTAAATGACTGACACATGCTTCATAGACAGCTTCGCTAGCTCTCTTACGCCCGCTGCCTCCACATTGCTTTCCAGCCAAGTCAAGTTCAGCACCTTGACCGTTTGTAATTATCGCAGTTTTGCCGCTGCGATTTGTCCTTTCACATACCTGCCGTTGCTCTCCACCACCGGCGCGCCAACATACTGGTCAGTTTTCGCATATTTGGTGGACTCTCACGAAACGACACCACGTAGACGACACACCACCGATAAAAATTGGCGGGATAAACAACCATTACTGTTCAGTTGCATGAATGGTTGTGAATCATACGTTATGTTCATTGTCGGTACTCAGTCTAGTATAATAACTGTTCACACTTATTATCATTCGACTACAGCGCAACGAAACCGACACAGATATGGCGAAGGATCATTATATAGAGACACAGACAAATGAAGTACAGGCATTGAAAGCCATTTATATGGACGATTTCTCGGAGAATGAGTCAATCTCGGCATGGAATGTGAGTCGTGTGACAGTACATAGCTCGGTTTGTATCGATCGATTACTGACAAATTTGCGTTTCGCAGAAAACTGCAAGTCCGTCGTTCAATATTAGACTTCAAGCGCACCCGGACGCGGCGTCAAAGGCCGTTGTGTCGTTGGTGTTGAGGGTCAAAATGACGGCAACGTATCCCAGATCGGTTCCCATTATCACAATTGAGAATCCGAAAAATATTCGGAACAGCCAGTTGAAGGATATCACAAATTATGTCAACACTCGTCCTAAGGAACTCGTCGGAGAAGAAATGATTTATGAAATTTCAACCACAGTACAGGAAATGCTCGAGCAGATCCAAGACACTCTTAAATCTGCGAAAGAGACTTTGGAAGATGAGCGCGTGCGCCGAATGGAGGAGGAGAAGGTCAAGGCCAAAAAAGAAGCTGAAGCTCAGAAGAAGCTCATTGAACAGACAAACCAAGAGGAGGAGCGCGTACTTGAGGAGATGATTAAGGAGGAAATGCGGCGTCGCAAGGATAAAGCAAAAGAACATAGAGATCGCTCCAAATCAGCCAGCATAATTGAAGACGACTTCTCCGAGGATTCAGTGATGTTTGACAGAATCATCAAGGCGAAGACTTGGGACGGTAGCATTGTGACCTTTCGTCGGGTTGTTGGAAAAGTTCCGCTGATTGCCAATGGCTCGCTTGGGCGGTTCTACACTGTTAAACCTCAGCTTACAGCAGATAGAGCCAATGTGGACGCAGTCTTCCTGCTTCATGAATTAGAATTGACGGAAACATTTTGGAACACGTCTGACGGCAAGCGGCAACTAGAGTCGCTTGAAGAGGAGCTCAACTCATTGAAAATTCTCAGACACGATAATGTCGTCATGCTCTACGACTTTAAAATAGCGCGGCAGCAGTCTGCCTGGGTAATCGATATATTGACTGAATATCCGAATCTCGGCACTTTGGACGACCTTCTTTCGACGGTTGGCACTATTAGCTTTAATGTCGCCCGAGAATGGACGATTCAGCTGCTTGAGGGTCTTGAGGATTTACACAAACGAGGTTTCTATCATAAAGGCATTGACTTGCGTTCAGTCGGCATATTCCGCGACAACCCCTTCTCTGGCACGGTTGCTAAAATATCTAACGTCAGCTACATTGCTAGACTTGAAGAAATGGACACCAATCATCCATTTACTAACAAGCCTTCCAAGTCTTTGGTCGCTCGAAGATGGCCGCCTCCGGAATTCACTGCTGGCAATAATTTGAAACCAGGTAGAAAGTCAGATATTTGGGACTTTGGCGTGGTGTTCCTGCAAATGATTTGTGGCAAGTCTATTACAAGAGAACATGAATCGCCGCAAGCTCTCATAGAGACTAAGGAATGGTCGGAGCCATTGCATGACTTTCTCACGCGCATATTCAAGGAGAATTCCAGGAAACGTCCATCTGCATTTGAGCTTCTGCCATCGCAGTTCTTACGCAATGATGCGCCTGCTCAGATCCCCATATCCGCATTGGCTTACAGTCCTCAAGTGTCATCAGCGACGGCAATTGTCCGAAGAGCTAGCTCTTCAATTGATGGCCGGAGCTCCAGATTTGCGAAAGAGGACACCTTGACGAGCAGCAATCACCGATCGCGATATTTGCAGGACTTCGAGGAGGGTCAGCTGCTAGGTCGAGGTGCATATGGCGAAGTTGTAAGGGCGCGCAATCGGCTTGACGGGCGATTCTATGCTATAAAAAAAATTCGCCATACCCAAAACAAGCTCACAAACATTCTGAGCGAGGTGATGCTTTTGTCTCGGCTATCACATCAATACGTTGTTCGATATTTTGCAGCCTGGCTCGAGGAGGACCATTTGTATCGGGACGACGGTATCAGCGAGGCCATTTCGACAGACAGTGAAGAAGATGGTGATGACGAGGTCGACCTCCAGATGTATGCTTCTCAAGAGTTGGACTCCATGAGCGGCTTGGACTTTATGTCGAATTCATTGCAAGACCTTCATATTGAATTTGGTTATGACAGCGACGATTCTACGCCTAACGACAACCACACACAGAATAACGGTCCAAGTATTGATAATGAGTCCGTCAATGGGACCGTCATGCGCCGGTCAGCAATCGTTGGCCAATCCATTAGGAGCACACTATTTATTCAGATGGAGTATTGTGAAAAGCACACTCTTTATGATTTGATTAGAGACGGGTTGTACCAGAATCCGGATGAGTATTGGCGATTGTTACGACAGATCTTGGAAGCTCTAAACCATATTCACAGCCAGGGCATTATCCATAGGGATTTGAAGCCGACTAATATTTTCATTGACCAGGCTCAGAATTGCAAAGTAGGAGATTTTGGTCTTGCGAAGAACGTGCACAGTGAGAAGGTTGTGATGAGCAACGACGCAGTTGCTGGAGAAGATCTCACAACTGATGTTGGTACAACGTTCTACGTTGCTGTTGAAGCTGTTGGGGACGGCAGTTACAACGAGAAGGTTGATATGTATTCGCTTGGAATCATCTTCTTCGAGATGTGTTATCCTCTGAAAACTGGAATGGAACGCGTTCAGGTCTTGAAGAGCCTTCGCAACTCATCGATTGCGTTTCCCCGCGATTTTCCGAGTGAGAAGAGTCGTGAGTTGATGATTATCGAGCGTTTGTTAGATCACAGACCCGGGAACCGGCCCAGTGCTGGGGAATTGCTTCATTCGGGCCAGTTGCCCGTCCGCATTGAAGACGAAATGATTCAGCAGACTTTGCGTAGCCTTACGGATCCGGCATCTCCTTGGTTATCACAGGTTCGTGATGCCTTATTCTCGAAGTCGCACGATCTTGTGAAAGATATTCTCTACGACAAGATTCCAAACGCGATTAACATCAATGATCTGGTATTGCGAGGTCAGGTCAAGGATAAGCTGACGACAATATTCCGACTGCATGGAGCGGTGGAGGTTCCGACGCATTCAGTTGTGTTTCCAAAGTCTACAGTCTATAACGTGCCGAATCGGTATCAGTTACTAGATGCCGCGGGTACCGTGCTGCAGCTCCCATATGACCTGACTCTTCCATATGCACGCGTACTTGCAAGAGTCACACCGCCGTACAGACGAAGTTTCACGTTCGGTAATGTATATAGATCTGAGGATCCCAGTGGCGGTGGTGAGCCCCGTGCTTATGGAGAAGTTGACTTTGATATCCTGTCAAGCGATCCGTCAGCATATGCAGTTGAGGACGCTGAAGTTATGAAAGTGCTTGATGAGGTCGTGAACGAGTTTCTTGTGTCCGAGAAGTCGTCTGTGTGTTTTTGTTTGAATCATGCGGATTTATTGTAAGTACCCTGTGAAGGAAAATTGTCTGTAGGGCCTGACTAATTCAAGGTAGGGAAATGATCATGGATGCCTGTCGAATAAATCAGGCTCAACGGCCCGCTGTTCTGATGCTTCTAAGCAAACTTAACATGTCTCTTAGTATGAAAGACATCAAGAACGAGCTTAGAGCCAAGTCTACGGTCTCGTCTGCAGCTCTAGATGACCTTGATAAATTCGACTTCAAAGGTGAGTGCCTCATTTGGGCCCGACAGTACTTCTGCTAAGACTGCTGTGATTAGATGATCTTGATAAAGGCTTGTCACGCCTTTTGCGCTTGTTCCAGGCTTCGAACTACACCAACGATCACTTCAGCTTTGTCGCGAATCATTTACGGAAGGTCAGCAACTTTTTGCAGCAATTTGGCGTGACTAAAAAGATATATCTCGTCCCATTGAGCAACTACAATGAGCGTTACTATCGCCGAGGTATTATGTTTCAAGTCGTTATCGACCAGAAGAAGCACCGTATTATCGCTGGCGGTGGAAGATACGATAGTTTGATTAAATACTATCACCATTCCATGTTTGTTGACAAGCCCGTCGGTGCCGTTGGGTTCAATCTGGCATGGGAGCATCTAGCCTCCTCTGTTCAGCGACATTCGAAGTATCACTCCAAGTCGCGCGATGAGGAACGAAACTCGCAGTTATGCGAGGCATTGTGTGACGTTCTTGTTGTTGGCAGCTCGTCTGACGCAGCGACGTACGGATTGGCTATTGAGATCGTGCAAGAACTCTGGGCGAGCGGTATCAAGGCCGAGTTAGCGCCGATTGGATCTTCCCCTGACTCGCTAGTGTCGTACTCGAGGACGTCGGGAGTGAACTGGGTTATCATCGTCAAATCGCTGCTGAATAATGAATCTGCCACATTCAAATCGGTGAAGGTCAAGAACATGTCACGAAGAGATGACGTGGATATCGATCGATCGGAGGTTATCCCGCATCTTTTACAGGAAATTCACGAACAGGAGAAGGCGGCGCTTAGTGCCACTCGCGCGTCAGTCTCCAAGCAACAGGTGAACGGCTCTCAAGACGTCATTATCATCCATAACGATGCGGACAGAAACGAGAAGAGCGGTAAACAAAGTAAAGGTGGAGCGCGGAAATTGAAGAGACGCGATTTGGATGAAAAGAAGGCGCACGAGTATGTGTCTAGCTACATAAACTCGCTGTCTGATGCGCCAGTGTTTGCAGTCGATTTTAAGGCGGAGTTGATGGCGCTAATTTCGACAATCCCGCTTGCACAAGATGGATGGCGGAAGATTATCAACGGGGTACCGTCGTCACAGAGACAGTATGCTAGCCGGTTGTTTGATGCCTTGCTTAAGGAATCTGACAAGGGCACAAAGTGGGCAATTGTAGTCTCCTTTTCTGCGGAGAAGATCATCGTGTTAGACATTCAAAGGTAACGAATCAGATACTACTTGGAATTTAGGTTTTTGTCAGTTACATGGCAAAGTGTGTGTTGTTGGTACAGTATCTGGCTCACTCATATCTCATCTCATTGCAATATATCTTGTTAAGGTATCGTGTTTGGCGTAGGAACATTGGCATTTAATGAAGTTTTTAGTATTTATCGTGCATTGCCCTAATGAGGCCCACCATATATTTTGGACAATGCAATATTATACATAATTTTCATCTTCACAATCTACGTTTTCCGCTTCTTAGCAGGTTGCAACGCGCCTGCGTTCAATTGTTCCAAGAAATCTGGTGGCAGCATTCTTCTGACGGCTTCAGCTGCCTGTTCTTCGAGTTTCCGTTGTTCACGAGCTTTTGCGAGCGGATTCGGATCCACGGTTGCCCATCGCACGTTCAAAATCTCGCTGTGGTCTAGAGACTGATGTGCCATGGCTTCTTTCGCAAATTGGGCATTGGCTTCATTAACATATGTGACGAACCCGACACCTCGTGAATTGAGAACTCGGACTATTACAATTAGTATGATATCTAAGGTTCATAATTAAGCATCATACGCACTTCTTTCTATATCGCCCCACTCGGCGAAATGTCGGGCCACAACCTCTTCTATATCATCAGAGACCGTAATTCGTCCGACGTAGATCGTCCTGTTCTGCCGCATAAAACTACCAACGCCACCCATATCATCTCTATAGTCAGACCGTTTGTCTCGACCAAAGCAGTCGACATTAGGATTGTAAATGTCCGTAATAGTAGGTAATCTGTGCAAGTAATTGCAGTTCTTCCCGTTCGGACATAATCCGCGTGCAAAGAACAAGCAAAAATATGACCCAGGAATGTTGTCGGCTTTAGTGTACCCAGCATCCTTTGCAATATTGCATCTTCCTTCTGCCTTTGTTTGCGAAATGTATTTATCCTCCCGATCACCGCCGCTCCATTTGTTATACCAGATATTGAAAACATTACCGGTCTGCTGTGGCGGCCGCTCAGGAACTTGCGACGGATCCACCTGTGGTCGCGCTGGTCGCGCTCGTTTCTTCTTTTTCTTGTCTTTCTTGACTACCTCCTTCTCTAAATTCTTGTCGGTATCACCGTCTTCCATTTGGTTGGCAGGGTTAGCGACTCCAGTTTCGGTGGTTGTGGGATCAATCCCAAGCTCCAAAATATTCACAACTTCCTCGCCTTGCTCGTCGTTGCTCCCATTGCTGCTGTCTTTTTTACGCAATTGTGAGATTGCAGTCTCGTCCGGCGACTCGTCTATTTGGAAGACTTGTTCAGGTTCTGGTGATGCCATTTTGTTAATGATAATGACGATATTGGTTGGTTGAAAAGCGCGACTTATTCCATTTACGAGCTTAGGAATTGGGTTAGGGCTCCGCGGAGTCTATGTATTACCCGGATTGAAACGTGAAATGGGACGCGTGCCCGGTGGCGGCGTAGAAAAAATCTAATTTGGGGAAATATTTAGGTCATATTGTGTCCGGATATGTGTATGTGATTCAGTAGGAATGAATAAATAATTTCGGATCATTTGAATTTCAGGAAATCGTTAAATACGCTTCTGAATTGACAACTGAGGGGTAAAATTCTAACGGACAGGAAACAGAAAGAGTGCACTGGTTTCGATAGCTTGAGATAGGAACCAAATTTTAGTGCAGATATCTGCAGCCAAGCGAGGATCGATTATTGTGGCATTTCCCAGGGAAGATATCGACAGCAGAAAAAGAGGAAAGTTTGGCCAGGCTCTTAATTCTACCAGGCGGCCAAAAGCGGAGGCAATTGACACCGAGATTGCTACATAAATGGATATGGATCTGCTGAAATGCATTGATAGCCGATAAAAGATATAAGATATAATCTCTGAGCACCGAAAGCAATCGTTGCGGGACAATTAGGCAGCTAAATTAAAAATGGCCAGGAAACGTAAGAGAACGGTGAAAAAGGCACTAACTATTTTTTTGGTAGCGCTGAGTCCCAAATTGCAAAATTGTGGTGTGCCCAACAACGTGCCTCAAATTTAAAAAAACTAATCCCGCTTTCGTCTGCCTTTCTGTCTTGTAATTTTCTTCTTTTCGATTTTATGGCTTCACAGGTTTTCAAGATTCATACAGCTCGCAAGGCAGTACGAGGATATTACGCTAGCGACCACTATTAACCTGGCATATTTCATTCAATAGCGCATTAGCTACAATACTCAGTGTCTCCGGATTACAAACGGAAAAGATTCGAGAAGAAAAAGGTGAGTGAGTGGTGCACTACGACTATCACATTTGTCGCCTGATCGATCGTGATCCGTTCCTGCCGGATTAATTACCAAACCACGATCGCCAACTATTCGTCCCGATCCTCATTCTCATCAATATGCCCTGCCAAATCACTGTACAATGTTTCAATTGCGAAGAAATTGAGACAGCGCAATCATCTGCTTTCATTGAGCTATTGGGCGGTGCTATATCGATGGTGAATCGGCGAGGCCCCCAGCATGGCGATGGCGATGGCGAAGGCGAAGGCAACTGCAATCAAACATCAATAAGGGGTTTGTACCCCATTTACACAAATGAACCCTTTTTCGACAGGACGGATCACGATCCCAGACACGCCCACCAGGTTTTCGACTGGTATCTCTGGAGTCTTCAGTCGAGCAGATGGTTTGATTTAGTGTATGGCTGTTAATTAACGATTGACAGTGATATCGTTGACGCAGAAGCGTGAGAATTTTGATCAAGGAAGACCAAGTCGTCTCATCTTCCCACTCACACAGCACGAGAAGGGGTTGTAACTATACGGCAGCAACTTTGAATTGATAGATTGCACAATGTCATCGATATCGTCGGGATTTGGCAGTGACTCCTCCCTGTCACCTCCACCGGATGACATCCAACTTGACGACACACCGCCGGTGACCAAGAAGCAGAAGAAGCAATCGAAACTGAGCGTTAAGAGGTCAGCAGTCGCGTCAGCAATTGGTAATGGCAAGCGGCCACGTGATGAGGACGTTTTTGCTGCTGCAGTGGCCAAGTCCACGACCTCGAATCAGTCTGCTAAGAAGCAGAAGCAGATGAAGTTCAGTTCCGTATTAGAGGACGAGTTGATGTCGGAAGATGAAGATGAGGACTTGGACGATGAGGGGGACGACGACATCGTTGTCGCTTCTGGCGAGACAGCCGTCGACGAACCTGAACAAGAACCGGAGCCAGATCTGCTTACCAAGTTCAAAGCTGCTAAGCCGCCAAGGAAGAAATTCATAGTCGAACCACGGGCTCCAAGTAACGTTCCGGAGATTGCGGTATTGGTTATGTTTAGAGCAAAATTTGCTGAGTTGTATGACGGCGTGCCGGATATGGGTCCGCAGGATTTTGAAGACGGTATCGTTTCAGAGAAGCCGACGCCCGAAGTTGATGCGTTCATGTGCCGGACTCTGAGTCTTGTGCTGAACAGAAAAAAAAATATTGAGCCAGGCCACTCCAGCCGCGCGATAGAGGAAGCCATGTCTAATCATGGTTCGGCGTATTGGGGACCGCACAACCACAGTGGTCCGTTTCAAGGAGGCTATACATTTGTAACCTTGGACTGGGAAGGACGGCTGGAGTTTCTGCTTGCACTGGTGCACTGGAGCTTGATTTCATCCGAAGCAGTGCGAAAGATATTATCAAATGGATATTCTGGGAACCGGTTGGAGGATGATCGGAATTGCGAGTTGGCGGTATCAGCCATCGGTATGGACAGTGAGCGGAGGCGTTATTATCTCGTTGAAGGATTAAGTACGACTTTTTGGTTATTACAGATATTTGAAAATACTAAAGCCGATACAGACGATACCCGGTTCCGATTATTTAGGGAGACTAATCCACGCAAACGCTTAGTGAATTGGACGCCAGTGGCCAGCACACACGACGAATTACAGAGATATATTGATGAGCTTAAAGGATCAGACACATCTCGCCACGCCAAGGCTCTGACGGAAAAGCTCGCGGCCGAGTTACCGCGACTCGAAGCAGGAGAGCAAAGGAGAAAAAGGCAGACCTATCGAATTCAGCGGAAGCAAATTCAGGACGAGACGGCGGCGGTTGCGGCCGAATTTGGAGGCATGTATCGGGGCCGCACGCGTGGTAAGCGAGTTAACTATAATGCTGCGGATGGGGATCAAGAGTTGGAGGAGTACCTTGAGGATGAAGGACAAGGACAAGGACAAGGACGGCGACAGGGACGGATCTCGACGCGGCGGAGTAGTCCGGGCACGGATACTTCTGCTGCAGTGTATACCACTGCGTCGGGACGTGCCAGTCGACGTCGTGCAATAGGCGCTTTCGATGGCGTGGATCCGGATAAGTTGGACAGGTCTCTATTGAACGGCGCGTATGACGGCGCGTATGAAAGCGGGAGCGATGAAGTTGAGCAGGCGAGCAATGGAATGCGTAATCGGCGGAAAGCGGCGGCGAAGCCGCGGTATGATGACGAGAACGATATGGATTACAATAACGACAAGCAAGGTCAAGGAGATGATGAGTTATCCGAGGAAGAATATGGCGGTGACAGAAGGCAAGCAGATTTGGGGAGGAGGTCGCGGCCTGTAGTGTTGCGATATCGATCTGTAACCAACGAGTCGAGTCCGTCTATCAAAGAAGAGGTTCGACTAGATCAACGCATGGTGCCGGAGGACCTATCATCGCCCTTTCCTGTGACACCAGCACCAGAAAGAGCATATTAGACGATTAACAGCGATGTGACTACGATGTCGTAGTAGAGTAAAATGTGGATAAATGGTCGTTCGTAATTCTGTTCGATTCCTGTTGATGGTTGTCTGTTACGGACAATTGATTCGGCTACATATTGCAGGACTAATTGTTACATTGTACGATATGTATATTTTATATAATAGAAAAATGTAGACAAATATTTTTAGGTTGAACGAATTATGTCGGGTGTGTTGCCTTTATTTGGTGTTCCAACTGATGATGTCAGTCAATCGGATGCTGGCCATCTAGAGTGGAACGCGTCGGAAGCATGTTGACTTGTGCCGTCAACTAATGGAGATGCCGACAAGAATACTCGACTATGAACCATATAATAATATCAGATTAGGAGAGTCTGGACAAATAATAATAGTAAATAATATTTTTTTTCCCACAAATGTGCAAAAAGATTGAAATATAATCATAAGTACGGACTTTTGTATGAATCACCGTTGTGAGCGGGACCTGGTAAGGACAAGTTTTGGGCATGCGCTAAGTAGAAGGCACGCTTCCGCAAATGTCAACTCTCTTAAGCAGCCGCTCATCGCCAACTACTACCACTTTTCTCCCGACCAACCCTCAATTTCCCCGGCCCATTATTTCCATCCCAAACCATGATGTCTCTCAGAAATTCCCTTGCGAGACAAGGGTCCAAGTATGTGACCTTTTTTTGCCGCATTTCCTTTTTTTTTCCGGACGCAATTGCGCCAATTGGAGGCCATTTTCTCATTCAACAAACAGGGCTCTTACATACGCGCCGCGACGAGCATTCAGCTCGTCCTCGTCACGTCTTGACTACTCCGACACCATCAAGAACCTGAGGATCAACTCCGATACCAAAGTCCTCTTCCAAGATAAGTGCCGCATTTTGTTACTCGACACTGGGCTGAAAGTACGATTGGATTTGCTCTGAGGTTTGGTACTGGTCGTACAGTCGGTGGGAACAAAGGAACCAATAGACAGCAATGAGCCCGCTGTAATCCAGCTTAGAGCCTGCGTGTTATATGGTGACATATGAAATGTTGCCGTCATCGCTATTGCTTCCTGCCTCGCCTTCACGATCTGTTGACCTCGGAACATTGTTCGACCATCTCCTCATGATTCATTCCAGCTCATTTACAGTTAAGTCCATAGAAGAATACTGACAGTTTTCTACGATTTACAGGTAAACAAGGTACTTTCCATGCTACGCAAGCAATAGAATATGGAACAAAGGTATGTTAGTTCATCCGATTAGAAGTCTTGCAAATATCTAACCGAACCAACGTTTAGGTCGTTGGTGGAACCAACCCGAAGAAGGCTGGCCAGACTCACTTGGGATTGCCGATTTTTGCCACTGTCGATGAGGCTGTGAAGGAGACTGGTGGTATGGTTGGGTTATGCTGAGACTAGTTGAGAAACCAGTTAATCATATTAGCGACCGCGTCGGCCATTTTCGTTCCCCCTCCTCTTGCCGCTGCCTCGATCGAGGAGGCTATCAAGGCTGAGCTTCCGCTGGTCGTTTGCATCACCGAAGGTATCCCACAGTAGGTTCCAAGTTTCCATCGGAGTGATTTTTGAACAAGTCTAATGGCATCTAGGCACGATATGGTCCGAGTTGTAGACATGTTGAAGACACAAAGCAAGACTCGATTGGTGGGTCCCAACTGCCCTGGTATCATGTAAGCTCTATTAATATGTATTCCTCACGGTGACAGCAGCTGATGGTAACAGTGCTCCTGAGCAGTGCAAGATTGGTATCATGCCATCACACATCCACAAGCGCGGTAGAATCGGCATTGTCTCTCGATCGGGAACGCTCACGTACGAGGCGGTCAACCAGACCACCAACGTCGGTCTCGGCCAGAGTCTCGTAATCGGCATCGGTGGTGATCCATTCAGTGGCACCAACTTCATTGATGCCTTGACGGTCTTCCTTGATGACAGCGAGACTGATGGAATCATCATGATTGGTGAGATCGGTGGAACGGCCGAGGAGGATGCGGCCGAGTTCTTGAAGGAGTACAACTTGACTCGTGCACAGCCTAAGCCTGTGTGCTCGTTCATTGCTGGTGTCTCTGCGCCACCCGGCCGTCGTATGGGACACGCTGGTGCCATTATCTCTGGAGGTAAGGGCGGTGCCAGCTCCAAGATTGCTTCTCTCACTGCTGCTGGTGTTGCCGTCGAGAAGTCGCCCGCTCGTCTAGGCAAGACCTTGTACGAGGAGTTTGTTAAATACGACCTGTAGGTTTCGCGTTTCGTACATTACAGATTGGACTGGCTAACGAAAATCTAGTCTGTAAATGGTTTTCACGAGTGTCGGATTTCCTCTATCGTACGTTGCTTGTTGTGTTGTATAAACTGTGCCACGTGTTGTAGCTTCAAAGATCCAAGTTATGATACACAAGAGTATATTGTTAATGCTTAAGTCGATGTTGCCGCCAATTCGTGAAGTTGTAAAATTCATATTTGATACTTTTAGTTTTAAATAGTTTTGATGATATAGAACATTTTGATATACTAAGTTCAGACAATTATCTCTTGTGCACTGGCGGGCAGTAAGAAAGTAAATGATAAGGGGATGAGATTACAAAATATATCGTATGCATTGTTGCCATCTGATTAAAAATTTGCAGAGTATGGTGAATTGCCCTATGGTTTGATAGAGCGACCGGTATTGATGAATTGCAAATTGTTAAAATTATAATCCATTGACTCTAAACCGACAGAACTTTTCATTTTTCCTAAGCCTGTGACGTTCATTACTCTTTTATATTATTGCACATTTATGCGTTAACCCGAATGTACAGCAAGAAAACACCGAATTTAGCGTTTAGTAGAGCAGCCTAGTCATAATCCTGAATGGCGTCCGCTCGAGCTTCTCGTACAAATCGCGAATATCCGCAGCATCGACCTGCGAGATATCGGCCATTAGATACGCAATATCACCTCTCGAGTCAGAGTACTGCTTGTCGATATTGTGTTCGGCGAAGATCTCGTTGACGGTGCGCAGGACACCGGGGACATTGGAATGGACGTACAGTACGCGTACGTGGTTTTCTTCCTCGAGCGTGAGCGACCGAAGCGAGACTTCGGGGAAATTAACAGCGCCAATGGTCGTACCCTCGTTGATGTACCTCACCAGGGCCTGGCCGACCTCGATACCGATTGCGCTCTGAGCTTCCTCGGTGCTGCCACCAACGTGCGGGGTCAGTATGATGTTGTTGAGCGAGCGGAGTTGCTCGGCCCAGGTGTTTAGCGCGGTGTGGAACGTCGGACCATTCTTTGCCGGTTCGTTCGGGTAAACGTCGAGTGCAGCACCAGCGATCTTGCCTGAGTGCATGGCGTTGATGAGAGCGGGGATATCAACTACGGTGCCGCGGGACGCGTTGATTAGATAGCTTCCGTGCTTCATCGCTGCGAACTGTGGAGCGCCGATCAGGTTCTCAGTTTCGGGTAGCGCCGGGACGTGGAGGGTGATGAAATCGGCTTCGGTGAGAAGGTCGTCGAGAGTAGCGACCTGCTTAGCCATACCAAGCGACATGATCGGGATCACGTCGTAGTAAATAACGGACATACCCATCGACTCTGCCAAGACACTCAACTGCGCGCCAATGTGTCCGTATCCAACAATACCGAGCGTCTTGCCGCGAATCTCCCAGCATCCGGTGGAGACCTTGCTCCATACACCGTTGCGCATTTCATTGGAGCGATCTGTGAACTGCCTGGCAAGCGCAATGATCTCCCCAATCACGAGCTCAGCAACACTGCGCGAGTTGGAGAACGGGGAATTGAAAACTGCGATGCCGTGCTTGGCGGCATATTCGATGTCGACTTGGTTCACGCCGATGCAGAAACAGCCGATCACGACGAGATTGCGAGCTTCCGCGAGCACTCTAGCAGTCAGTTTTGTTTTCGAACGGATACCGATGGCGTGGACGTCGCTGTTAGCGTTAGTTAACTGCCTGTCTCGGGCGTGTAGATCAACTCAATGGAACATACCGGATCTTCTCAATGAGCTCGTCCTCGTTCAGTGAAGTCTTGTGGAACTCAACCTGATAACCCTGCCGGTTGAGGATGTCGACCGCGGTCTGGTTGACGTTCTCAAGCAGCAGGATTTTGATGTCTTCTGTCGCGAACGGCTTCAGAACCTTCGGAGGTGGAAGCTTCATCGAGGAGCGCCGGCTCGAAAGTGGAAAGTAGGACTGAGGAGGCGAGCCGGAGAAGTGAGAGGGCGACGCGGCTGAGAGGAACGAGGTTTGCGGAGAGGTGCTCAGCTTGACAGAGTTCTGGAGCCACTGCGAGAGGTCGCTGTTGATGATCTTCGGGGATGTCATTGTTGTATTGTCTTGCACTATGTGACTGCGGTTGTGAGGGATCTAGTGGAAAATGGGTGAGTAATATAAGAAAATATACGTTCTTTAGTCTCTTCTCCCGGGGGAAAATAGTCAGAGTCCACTTTCAAAACTCAAAAAAAATATGTCCCGCCGCCTCGAACAGCAATCCCGCCGCTGTGGCGCAGCAAATAACGCCATTCGTGGCAGTGCATTGGGCAACGCCAAAATTCTGTTTTGATCTACACACATCATCCTTAGAATGCCAGCCAGAACTGGATCAATTCATCTTTCGACACGATTGCAAAATATTCTATTAATTTATCCCCAGGATACAACGTATTGACGGAAATTGAATATGTGTAGCTTCTACACGCTCATCATGAAATCAAATTACATACGATGCCTACATTAGTCCCATACTCATTGACGGACAGACTTCAAACAAACGCGCCTATTTTAATGTTGCAGGCCAAGCAATCTCGGAAGTTTGCCAGACAGTTTGTACGGCACCGTTGACTGCATCGAATTCAACAGATGCGATAAATATATCCCATTTTAGCCCCGTTACACTACCACGATTACATACTAATAATCAAGCATCAAAACCACGGCGGCTTAGAAAGGTGAGATATCGTCAAAACCAACAAAAAAACACATTATTGACAACAAAACGCAATCAAAATAAAGAACAGAACCGCAGTTATATAGAGACTGTAAAACGTCGTATTTAATGAGAAATGATGGCAAAATCTACATTTATGACTGCTTGCACTCAGCAGCCTCCTGCTTCGGCTTTGCGTCTCCCTCCTCATCCGAATCATCTTCGTCGTCATCTTCCTCATCGTCGTCGTCTTCGTCTTCGTAGTCCTCCAAGTCGTCCGGATCTAATTCGTCAAGCTCGTCGTAGTCCAAGGCTTCACCAGTATACCAGTCGACCGCCCGTGGGATAAGTTTCTCCTTGATCTCCTCACCAAGCTGGTAGTCGAGCTGTAATCTCTCCTCCAGGTCTTCCGGAATTTCCTCTTCGTCATCATCGTCTTCAGGAGCAATTGGAGGGCTAAAAAAGTTGAAAAAGCTCTCGATCGGGATGAGCTTCTCAACAGTACGAGTAGCCTTGGTGTCTGCATATTTCCGTCAGCATAGATGCCTCATATTTCCACATCGTTTTACTTACGCTTATTTCGCTGCTTCTTCTTCTCGACTCGGACAGTCAAGTTCTTGCCATCCTTCCAGTCAATTTCGTCGCCAACTGCATGGTCGTAGATATAATCGCCATCAAAGGTGGTCTCGTCTTGGTAGAAATAAGTCTTGGTGATAACCTTGTTGCTGAAGAACTCATTCTCAGCAAACTGGAACAATAGCATGAAACCAGGCTGCTCGATAAATTCGACTCGAATATCGGACAAATACTTCAATGCCTCCTCGTCTTTATCAGTGATGGTTTCAGCCAAAGCAGGAACGTTCTTGATCGCAGTCAGCCAGAACTCGGGAACACCCTTCGCGTCCTTGGGGATTGGAGACTCCTGCTCTTCCTCATCCACTCCCGCTTCTTCTTTCTTGAGGACTTCTTCATTTTCATCCGCTTCCTTGCCAGCGGCAATCTCCTCTTCAGTGGGCTCGACATCGCCTGCCACTATCATCGCACGTCGCACATACAAGGGCTTGTATATCTCTGCGTACTTCTTCTCAAGCTCGAGGATCTCTTTTCGGAACTCGGACTCAAGAGTAGCGTGTTTCTTCTGCAACGCCTTGAGACCACTAATCCTCTCTTTGACTGGTCCCGGAAGGGACTCAATGTAGCCGGACGAACGTCCAACAAGAGTGCCGAGCTTACCCTCAATCATCGAGATCAATGCAGGGTTGTTGGCCAGTCCGGCGACAGCAGCTTTATCTGGTAGAAGCATCAGTGTTGATTCACAATCTCAAAAAGACAATTTCTGCAAATCAAAAAATGGAGCCTGCAGGCAATTTATCCGAACGCTAGTATTATTTGCGATATGTTGTGGGTAACCCGTTGAGACCAAAGTTGTACCGCTCCCAACAAAGCAGGGTTCGAATGTGCGCTCCAACAAACTATCACCCGACGCCGCTCTCAAAACCGTTGCTAACCTCCAGAAAATCCAAGACATTCCGAGAGTATAGAAACCGCTTGAAACCCCGGCCATTTCCTTTAATACTAAATAGCATTCCAGATGACTGGTGGTCGATGCTTTTCGGCAATGCGATGTAAAATCTTTCAGACTTGCACCACGTTCGCACGAAATCGCCGCTCACAACATTGCCAGCACACCCAACATATTTGATCTGCAGAATTGCACATAAATACAAAAAAAATACATACCCTCTTCTTGGATAGTGGAGACGCTGGGCTCGGTTGCACGCGAGGCGATGTAGGTGTTCGATGCGGGGGTGTTCTGAGGGGTCGGAGCCGCGTTGGCGAGATCGCCGATGCGCCTGTTTCTGATCGGCTCAGCCATTGTTACTGTGTGCGGTCGAAGCAGGAGCTGAAAGCACGTAAAACTAAAGAAAATCAGAACCTGATAGTCGGGATCGGTGAGATATAGATCAGTTCGATGAGAGAAGGAGGCGATGGAGGCGAAAAAAAAAGCCTGTTGTGAAGATTGTTGGGATTGTCCACGGGCGGGATTGTGTTGTCTTGGGGCATCAGTATACAGAACGCCGCAGTAAAAGTAGTGCATGGACCGGCGCCACAGGCACCAGAACAGCATTTTGACTTGTATCCGGGTAACCCACGCGTTTCTGTTCAATGCCGGGAAGTGGCTGGTCTTTGTGCCCCACAAACGTGATGTCTGTGCCATTTCCATCGAGTTGAGTTGCATGTGGGGTTGTAATTGCGTAGCTTGGACCGCTAGGCGTCTACCAAATGAATCGCCGCGAGTTGGTGGCGGTACATCTGCATCTCTGAAAGACGATTGCGCTGTATTCGCACAGGAATGTGCAGCTAGTGCCTACAATTATGGTACCTTGGAAACAAAAGTAAGATTATCTTATGTGGGCATTAACACTGTAATGCGGCGGCCCCTGGCCGTGGAACGCAGACCAGAACAGAGCTGAACTTCTCGCTTGTGCCCCTTTTTCAGCAGCACCTGCATTTCATAGAACGGTGCGAACAGACACAACGCGTCTTCGCCAACCTATTTGCTCTAAGGTTCTAACCCGTGTGTCCGCTCTGTTTGGATTCTCTTTGACAAACATTATTGTGGTTGTTGTCGGCCCGCCTAGTCCTCTTCGGCTTGCCTCTCTTTGTCCATCCTCTACTGTTCTTTTTCCAATATATATATCTAAACTGTCCTTTGCCGTGAAGGCAATTTCTCCTAGCCATGGTCTCCCATTTCGAAGTCGGAACGTATGTACAATGTATCCCCTTCGCCATGATTCCTGTCATTCTGTACAATGGATCTTGTCACGGATCTGAAATGCCAATGACAGTCGGCTATTTTTGGCAACAATCGCAATGAACGCCTACTAACCCGTTTGTTGATAGGAAATGCTGGCAACCAGACGAACAGGAGGGTTGGGTCCAGGCTGAAGTCACTGCGAAAACCATCGAAGGCGGCAAGATCACGCTTGAGCTTACTCTCGAAAATGGAATTGTAAGTCGGTTCGTTAATGTCATTGTCGTTGATCGCGGCCGAAGACTGACATGCGGTTATTGCAGACCAATAATGTCACATGCTCCGAAGAGGATTTCGAAGACGAGAATTCTCCCAGCTTACCTCCACTCTGCAATCCTCCAATTCTCGAGGCAAATGAGGATTTGACAAACTTATCCTATCTAAACGAGCCTGCTGGTATGTTCAAGTTTTGCCAATATTAGTGATCAGTCCTCATTCCGACAACTGTAGTCATGCACGCAATTCGCATGCGATACCAGCAACTCAGCATTTACACTTACAGTGGTATCGTTCTGATAGCAACAAATCCATTCCAACGAGTGGATTCCTTGTACTCGCCAGACATCATCCAGATGTACTCAGGAAAGCGCCGAGGCGAGCTGGAGCCACATCTGTTTGCCATTGCTGAAGATGCTTACAGGTATTTTCGGTTACCTTACCTCTGCCATGTACATCTACTAATAATTGCACAGATGCATGATTCGGGACAACAAGAATCAAACAATCGTAGTGTCTGGGGAGAGTGGTGCTGGAAAGACCGTCAGCGCTAAGTTCATTATGCGATATTTCGCTACCGTGGAGGATGTCGATAAGCCTCGGAGCCGAAAAGGCGGCAAGTCCGACAGCTTGAGTCAGACTGAGGAACAGATTTTGGCGACAAATCCAATTATGGAAGCGTTCGGTAACGCAAAGACCACTCGAAACGACAATTCCTCACGATTCGGAAAATACATTGAAATCTTGTTTGATTCGAATCCCGATATAGTTGGTGCAAAAATTCGTACCTATCTTTTGGAGCGGTCGCGACTGGTGTTCCAGCCCGCTACCGAGCGAAATTATCATATTTTCTATCAGTTATGTGCCGGTGCAACTGATGAAGAGCGAGAAGCACTAGGATTACTCCCAGCGGAAGAGTTCCAGTACATGAACCAAGGTGGTGATGCTGTGATTCCCAACGTCAATGATGCTGAAGAATTCCAGCTGACCAGAAACGCGCTTACTACAATTGGCATTGATAGCGAGACACAAACAAAGATCTTCCAGATTTTGGCCGCGTTGCTACATATCGGCAATATCAGTATCACTGCCGGGCGGACCGATTCAAATTTGTCATCAACTGAGCCGTCTCTCGTCCGGGTGTGCGACCTCCTCGGCATCGACTCGTTTTCGTTCGCGAAGTGGATCACTAAAAAGCAGATCATAACCCGCAGCGAGAAAATTGTCACAAACTTGAACTATAAGCAAGCAATTGTCGTCCGTGATTCAGTTTCCAAATTCATTTACTCGGCCGTGTTTGACTGGCTTGTTGCGATCATAAACCGAAGCCTGGCCCCGCCAGAGATCGAGCAGGCCGCCAAGTCGTTTATCGGCGTGCTCGATATCTACGGTTTCGAGCATTTCCAGAAGAATTCTTTCGAACAGTTCTGTATCAACTATGCAAACGAGAAACTTCAGCAGGAGTTCAACCAGCACGTTTTCAAGCTTGAGCAGGATGAGTACGTACGTGAGGAGATTGAGTGGACATTCATTGAGTTCTCCGATAATCAGCCCTGCATTGATCTCATTGAAGCGCGTATCGGTATCCTATCCCTCTTGGACGAAGAATCCCGCCTTCCTTCAGGTTCAGACGACTCCTGGATTCAGAAACTATATACAAATTTTGATGTTGAGAAGCACAAAACATACTTCAAAAAGCCTCGATTTGGCAAGACTGCCTTTACTGTTCACCACTATGCTATGGACGTTACTTATGATTCCGAGGGATTCATCGAGAAAAACAGAGACGCTGTTCCAGATGAACATATGGAAGTTCTCATGGCGTCTAAGAACGAGTTTTTAAAGGAAGTGCTAAATACATCCATCGATGTCGCCAAAGCAGAGCTTCCACAATCGGCTGTAAAGCAAGCTCCAGGAAAGCGACTTGGCGCAGCGTCAAATCGCAAGCCGACCCTTGGTGGCATTTTCAAAGGCTCCCTTATCGAGCTTATGAGCACAATTAATTCCACCAACGTTCACTATATTCGATGTATCAAACCGAATGAGGCGAAGGAGGCATGGAAATTCGAAGGACCTATGGTTTTAAACCAGTTGCGGGCCTGCGGTGTTTTGGAAACTATCAGAATTAGCTGTGAAGGTTTCCCGACTCGTTGGACGTTTGAGGAGTTTGTCAGCCGATACTATATGCTTGTGAACTCTTCGTATTGGGAGAAACCAATCCAGGAAATGGCGTATGCTATCTTGTCCAAGGCCATTACGCAGCCGAATCGGTACCAGCTCGGTAAAAATAAGATTTTTTTCCGGGCCGGTATGTTGGCGTATCTTGAGAATCTGCGATCTCAGCGGTTGAACGAGTGCGCAGTCCTGTTGCAGAAGAATCTTAAGAAGCTGTATTTTCGGAACAGATATCTCGAGATCCGGGGGTCCATCATCGCATCGCAGGCCTCTATCCGTGGATATTTGGCGCGGCGCAGGGTCGAGAAGATTCGACTCACCGCGGCTGCGACGAAGGTTCAAACTGCATGGCGTTCATACTCTGCGCGGAAGTCGTTTCTCGAAACGCGTCGGGCGGTGGTCAAGACACAAGCTGTTTTGCGTGGATATCTCGTGCGCAAGAGCTTGCTTAAGAGCCAACAAAAACGTGCAGCGATTACGATTCAAACTACCTTCCGAGGATACGTTGCGCGCAAGTCATACACCGATTTTGTTCGGAAAGTTGTTATTGTACAGAGCTTGTATCGACGGCGGCAGGCACGGAAAGAGCTTCTTGCGCTCAAGGCTGAGGCACGGTCCATTAATCACTTCAAGGAAGTGTCCTACAGACTAGAGAACAAAGTTGTCGAGCTCACACAATTACTTGCAACACGGACACAGGAGAACAAAAAGTTGGTCTTACAGATCGAACATATGGAACAGCAATTGTCGTCGTGGCAGCAGAAGCATAATGAACTCCAAGAGTACGTCAAGGAGCTTGAGACCGACGCCGGAGCCGTTAACGACCAGATGAAGCACGCACAGGACCTCGAGACTAAGCTGGAAGATATGACCGAGAAGTACAGTCAGGCCATTACTAAATTCCAGAATCAAGAACTCGAGAGCGAGGAAATCCGAAAGTCGCTGTCCAGTAAGACTGTCGAGCTTGGGGACGCATTGCAGGCGGCCAAGAAGGAGAGAGTTGATGCTGAGTTATCATTAAATGAGGAGATTCAGAAGCTGAAGGATGAAATTCAGCGTCTTGCTTCTCGTGGTCCAGCCAATGGGTACATGAATGGTGATAGTCAAATCAACGGCATCGCGAACGGTATGATATCACTCCAAGGAGGCAAGAGTAGCAGGACTCTTAAGCGACACAGCGTTAACAGCGCCGTTAAAGATGCTGAGGTTGGCCTTTTAACTCCGAAGAACTTCAATCCGCGTCCGGCATCTTTGGCGTCGGCACCAGTTGTGTCACCTGGATATTTTGCCGCGTTCGGGGACTCCGAGAAAGACCAGTTCTTCCAGCCTCTTAACATCGATAATGAGATTGAGACCATTCTGGACAGGCTGGAAGACATTCAGCTTGAAGTTGTCAAGGGTCTCATTCAGACACTGGTTATTCCCCATCCATCAGGCCAGAATCCTATGACTGCCAATGAGGTTTTGTTCCCTGCGCATATCGTCAATCTCGTCACGTCTGAGATGTGGAGATTGGGCTTCGTCAAGGAATCTGAGCTATTACTGGCCGTTGCCATGCAGACGATCCAGGAACAAGTGATGTCCTATGAAGGCGAAGAAATCATCATGCCCGGTACTTTCTGGCTATCTAATGTTCACGAGATGCTGTCATTTGTGTGCCTGGCTGAGTTGAACATTGTAGAGAACGAACAGACAACTAACATGGATCCTGTCGAGTTTCAAGAGTATGAGCGACTTGTCGGAATGGTCAAGCACGATCTCGAGAACCTTGAGTTCAACATTTATCACACCTGGATGAAGGACCTGAAGAAGATTCTTCACAAGATGATTGTTCCGGCGGTTATCGAGTCACAGTCACTTCCTGGATTCGTCACGAACGAGGGAAGCCGATTCTTGAGCAAGGTTTTGGGGACTTCTGGACCAAGCTACACCATGGATGATTTGCTGAACTTCCTGAACAGAATCCATAAGGCTATGAAGGTGTACTATTTAGAGGAGGAGGTTGTTCGACAAGTCGTCATGGAGCTCTTGAAGCTTGTGGGTGTCACCGCTTTCAACGATCTTCTGTCCCGCAGAAACTTCTTGTCCTGGAAGCGTGGTCTACAGATTAGCTACAACATCACGCGTATTGAGGAATGGTGCAAGAGCAATGACGTGCCAGAAGGTACATTGAAGCTGGAGCACTTGATGCAGGCGACTAAGTTGTTGCAACTCAAGAAGTCAACGGTCAACGATATTGAGATTATCTACGACATTTGCTGGACCTTGACTGCGTCACAGATTCAGAAGCTTATTAGTCAGTACCAGGTTGCGGACTACGAGGCGCCAATTAGTTCGGAAATTCTCAAGGTGATTGCAAAGAAGGCGATTATTGCCGATCAGGATGTGCTCTTGCTCGAGCAGGTGCCATTGGATGACAGCGGGCCATTCGAAATTGCTCTCCCACGGCAAATGACGGTTTTAGAGACATACATGCCGGGATGTAAGTTTCTCCATGTTTTTGCATGAATTGTTATTCTAATATTTGCAGGGCTACAAGTACCAAATCTTCGTCGACTTACCGAACTAACGGCGAACAATTCGAGGAATTAATAAATTACCTGAGACAGTAATTCGGGATGGTTCTGCGAAATAAAATTGTTTTGGCGTTCGTAATATTTTATCTTGAAGGATTATTTGATATGATTTAAAATTGTATAGATTTGCTATGTGATTCTTCGATACATATGCTTTTTTTGTTTGGTTGGTTTTTATTCTGCCTTCTGTTATATTGTAAGCACTTTCCTGCTTCGCGTATATTTGATTGTATTTCTTCACCTGTATGTACTATTCATGGTAGATAGACGAGATGTTGATTTCATGGTTGTTATGATTGATGAAGATTATGATTTGTAGTGATTTCCTTTGTCAGTTTGGCTCATTATAATGTGTCCCTTCGCATAATTTACATATTACAATACAAATATCTCTATAAATCTCAATACCACGCTGATCTGTATCCTTAGAGACTGTATATCGGAGCAGTAGAGCTATCCCCATCAAAGATGACCCAATTCTGAATTGGCTGCTCCCGCTGTCCGAGATAATTCAATATATCCTGCGCCAAAACTCCACCCAAGATCGCGGCAATTGGTGACAGTTCGGTGCCGATGTTACGTGCGAATGACGCTGTAAATCCAGGTGACACAATCCCGACAGGTAAGCCGAAATCGCGGCACGCGTCGACTACAAGGTGGTGAAATTGCGCTAGATCAGTTTCGCTTGTTGGCTTCTGGGACCCTGTATCTTTATGGAAATTCCACATTGCTAAATACCATCAGCTTCACTCCCAAACATTTCGAATTCAAATACAAATCTATCGACCTTTAATTGCAGGCAACACTGGAGATATTTTCATTAAACTTCTTGGTCGAAGTTTGCTTAGATTGTCGGACTGTAAGGATGCTGAAAGTGGTTTATAAGTTTCCTGTTTCGTGACAATTTCTTTAAGTTTTGGACCTTCCTTCTTCACGATGACATCGATTATCGACCTGGTTGCTGATTCTGGACCAGGTTTGATTGATATGTTTGATTTTTCGCGTTCACTAGATCAGTTGAGTTTCCAGAGACGTTGCATTGGTGCAGAGTAATGGAGCTTACATTGAAAATGTGTGCTTAATGAGATCGGCGAAAATATAACCATACAGACCAATTGACGTCCCAGCATAAAATGGCTTGGAATTCTGTCGACATATGTCGTTGATGGATATCTAGAGCCAGTCAGGCACTAAACTGATTGTTCTCGAGTATGCAACATACCAGATCGTCGACCTCCAGTTCAGTGGCCACAATAATGTCAAATTTGGCATAGTATTCGGCTGTCTTTTCCATGAAATTAGAAGAATCGGCCGAAACGACAGTTCGGGGATTGAGCTTCTGTATCCGTGCAGCTGAGGCCTCGGCTTTCTGCATGCCATTCAGTAATTAGCAACTGACTTCATGATATAGTTAAACACACAGTATCTTACATTCGATCCGATATCTGACTCCTCCAGCAAAAACTGGCCACCAAGGTCCAAGGGACTAACTGTTTGGCAGTCGAGCACTGTGAGTGATCCAATTCCAGCCAAGACGATATTCTTCGCAACTTCATTTGCTAATGCACCTGTGTTGACAAGCAGGACATTTGCAGCTCGCATACTGTAGCATTGTCAATAATGAGTCATTTGAGAGCAGCTGGCGCTGGCAAAGCAGGTGACAGTACCGTGCTTGGGCAGCTATACCCCATAATCGGATCTGTCGATCGTATAACGCGATCTCCTCTGCTGGTAGTTAGCAAGTGGCATCTATGTCAGCAGACTACTTGTGCAATATCACTTACCAGAAGATATCAGTTTTTCTTCCGTCATGGTGAATCTTCTGGTGGATCAATAGTATTCCATCGCGTTTGTCAATTGACGCGGCGAAACTTGGGCTCAAAACCGTAGACTAAATGCAGTCTCGAGTTGCGTACTTTTTGTCATAAGTAGTGTCCTCGTTGGATTAGGGTTTATCGTTGGGACTTATAGGCCTTCGGCCCTAGTGCAAGGATGACCGTGATCCGACGGGCATTCTCAGCAGCAATCATTTGCACCCTCCACGACGGCTGATAATCCAGAGTAGTCAGACCAGTGTATACTGAGGAACAATTACATATGAGCGCCGAGCCCACGGCGCCGAACTTACAGGAAGCGGTGGGCGACGAGGCAGGCGATCCAGCTAGCCCAATCTCTGGGAGCAACACGCGGTCACCGCTTTCTCCGCTAAATGCATATTACTCGGCTTCTGCGTCATCCAATGTACCCGTCCAGACGTCTTCAGTCAGGTATGCTATTTGTTTAAGCCGCATGCAATCAGTATTGACAGTGGTGGTGTAGAGACACCGACTATGCAGGACACGAGCTAGCCGCCGATGCTAATGTTTACTACGGAAATAGTTTCGGCCACGGCATTGCCAGCACCACCAGTGCTGAACCTAGAACTGCTAGTGCGATTACCTCGAATTTGAGGTCAGCTACACCGGGACTGTCTTCCGATCTGCAATCATCCACCCATCAAAGCCTTGAACGGCTTAGGCGAATACTTCAACACAACTCGACTCTACCGCGGATATTCTATCGAGAACAATACTCAGAATCCGGTGACGATTCTACACAGTCGTCATCTCGAAATCAGGCGCAACATACGTCGTCGTACGGAAGGTGGCACACGAACGGCACTACAGGAAGTATGAATCCGATGCTGCTAGAGAATAGGCGAGACGTTGTTGTCAATACAAGCACGCGTCCTTCTGATGTGCCCTCAGTCGCCGGACCTTCGAATCCGGAAACGAGACTATTGATTCCTCCACCTACGATTTCATCGTCATCATTACTATCACCGGGTCAGCCTTCAAGCACATACCCGTACACGAGGAGTCCGTTGCGGCGGTCGAACACAATTCGTAGAAGGGCCAATCCCTACCTCGAGAATGTGGCCAAGAGACAACGGAAAGATGACTCATTGTGCCAATCAATGTCAGAGAAACCCATGCAGTTGGATTTGAAGATGGTGTATTGTGATGGAGGGTGGCATGGAGATGACTATTTGCCCGAGAAGTGAGTGGCTCTGTAATGTGATATCGCACCGTCGTATCTCTCACTGACACCTGCTTAGCGTCTTGTCTCTTACGAACTCGGTGTATTGCACGCAAAAACCAAAATGTAACATGATCCTGCGGCATAAGTCGGACAAACCTTTCACGTTGCATTCAATAACTATCAAGGCTCCGACTACTGGTTTTACTTGTCCAGTTCAACGAGGACTGATATTCGTGTCAATGAATAAAGATGATATGCTACCGCGGACAAAGTATCATGATCAGCAAATCGACAATATGGCTCTGTCAATGCCTGCCTCAATGACAGCTGAGTACTCGGCAATGCGGTTGCCACAGTCCAGCCAGTTCGGGAGTACCCAGGCTGGGGATTATCCTTCCTCATCATTTGAGTCACTGCTAGAAGATTATTGGACTCACTCAAATTTCATGGGTCCCCCTCAGCCAGTGAACCTTACAGATGACGACGAAAGCTACGAAGTAGACCATTACGATGACGATGAGGAGCAGGCAGTCGATTATGGTTCTACCTCGGACAACGCGTTAGATTCGTTCGTGGTCGGAGGGTCGCCAGACCCTCCGGGTCACAATTCAAGCCTTAGATCGAGCCGATATCATAGAGGACCTCTCGCAGAGTTTAGGGCGCGTTCAAGATATAATTTCTTGGGGACCAGGCCACTGCATGGTCTAGGATCTCGCTTCTTCAGAAGTCAGAACGGACAGTCGCGGGAGGTTAGGATTATTAATACAGACAATATTGCTCCTCCTCTAGAGGTAATGTCGAATGACGTGGCTGTTAACTCTACGCCGACTGTCGGTTGGAGCACGCCGTCCATCGCAAATGGTTCCGGTTCGAGCAATACAGACGCAGATAGCAAGGATGGCGACGATAGAGCAACGACTTCACTTCCACACACTGATTCACTAATTTTGGAACCCGTTGCCAAGTTCAAGATCCCGGATAATCGATCAAAGTGCACTATTACATTTGAATCTCCATTGTGCGTAAGAGAGTGGTTATGGCTACATGGCAAATTACTGATGTGCGTATAGATCTGCAAAATACGTGTACATAAAGTTTTACAGCTCGGATCCGGCGCGCAATATCGACATTCAAGGTGTATATATAAATGGCTTCATTGGGCCTCGTTGTTTCCCTAAGATATCACTACGATAAAATTTTATTTATTTGCGCATATAAGGTAGGCTTCTGGTCATATTCTGGGGTTAACTGCAATTGGATTTGGCGCGTGGTACCTTTCATTTACTTGTAAACTTTCGGGTGTTATTTGTCGGTGAATGGATTTTCAACGCTGACAGGCATATAACTTGTAGGTGTTTCTACGTTACTCTGTTATCAAATTGAAATGAAATGGTAGAGACAGAAAACGATCTCTCTGTATATAAGCATCTCATTTCGTTGTCATTCTTACCTTGTTCACCAAACAAATGTGATTCGATCATTTAGTTCTATGTAAATATAATGACTATCAATACAATACATAATTAATGCATATACACAACTACTGAAATATACATATATACAAACTTGTGGCTTTAATTATCTTGTCCGTTCATCTCGCTCCCGTCTATCTGATTGGCGGTGTCTCCTGTTCCTGCCACGAGCACTTGGTTGCGACAGTTTACCTTCCGGCTCGAATGGGTCTTCCGCTTCGCGTTTATCTCCCCCTCGATCATTCCTATTGCGATTCTGATTCCCCCGACCTGGAGAGGGGCTGCGTGCTTTCAACCTTCGACCAAAGTCCTCGTGTCCACCCCATACTCTGCCAGACCTCGTAAGATCCCTTCCCGCATTTTCACGCTGCCGATCTCGCTCAGCCCGCTCCCTAGAGCGGTCGTCTTCAGGGATGTCTGGTTCTTTCTTACGTCCAAGTTCGCGTTGCTCCCCGCGTTCCTTTCCACGCACTCTGCTCGTGACATAGTATTCTCTATCGCGATTTTCTCTTCCACGGCTATCCCTGTCTCTGTCTCTGTCCCTGTCCCTGTCTCTGTCTCTGTCTCTGTCTCTGTCCCTGTCTCTGTTTCTGTCTCTGTCTCTGTTTCTGTCTCTGTCTCTGTCTCTGTCTCTGTTTCTGTCTCTGTCTCTGTCTCTGTCTCTGTCTCTAGTTCGATCTCCGGCTCGTTCTCCGTCTCCGCGTCTCTCTTTGGTGCTGTCTTTGTCTCTCGCTCTGTCTCTCGCTCTGTCTCTGTCTCTGTCTCTATCTCTATCTCTAGCTCTGTCTCCTTCTCTAGCTCGGCCTGCATCGCTGTCGTGAACATCACGATCACGGTCCTGCCGTCTGGGCTCATCTCTCGATCGCTTCTCATGAAGAGATAATCCGCGAGAAAACTTCGGAGACGGTCGACGTCCACCATCATCTCGTCGTCGCTTGCCGTCATTGGCGTTACGTGTCTCATAATCATTGGCGTTACGTGTCTCATAATCGCGAGCTCGCTCCCGCTCAGGCGTTCGCGTTGCCTCCTGTTCTCGATGCCGTTTGCGATTTGACATTGCAGATGTGGCGGTCTCCGGGCCCCTCGTATTCGCAATCTCTTCGCTATATGCCGCCGGAATCTCCTTGGCCTGTTCTTTTACCGACTCTAATGCCAATCCTGGAGCTGGTGCAGCGTATTGGTCTGCGTAGCCGAGATATTCGTCTTCGTCGATGTCGTCACCAATATCGATACCTATGTCGTTATACTCAACCTCCATAGGCTCGGCTTCCGTTGCTGGTTTCTCAGGCTCAGGTTTGGTTAGTTGAGATGGCGAGCGTTTGCCCGAGACAATTGAAGAAGATCGGGATTCAGACTGTGAGCGAGAATAACGAGAAGCTGAGCGTGACCTGGGCCTCGAGCTGGACGCCGAAGGAGATCTGGTTCTAGATCGGGAATGATAAGATGAACGAGATCTTGATCTTGATCTAGACCTGGACCTGGACCTGGACCTGGACCTGGAATAAGAATAAGACCGACTTCGGGATGAATATGAACGAGATCTGGATCGCGAGGCAGACGAGGAACGTGAGTGAGGCGATCTTGACTTGGATCGCGGTCTAGACGAAGAAGGGGATGCTGCGCGGGAGACACTTCGCGATCGAGACTTTAGTCCGCCGGCATTGGAGTCTGTCACGTCAGGACGCTCGGATTTCACGACGACAGATGGCACCACTAAGTCCCTCGAAGCATTCTGAAGGACTAGCCCGGCCTCCTCGTCCTTGTATTCATCCCCAGTGGCAAGAACCTTCACTTCGCTGCATCCAGATTAGTACCTATGTATTCCAACTTCGATCCGTTTGGGACATACCTCGATTGTCGCCAAAATCTCGTTGCTTTGTCCGAATTGACATTGCTTCCTGATCCACTGGAAGCACTGCCACGAATACTGAATGATCGAGGATTGAACTCGTTTCCGCCGGTTGAATCGTCGAACCTGTGATTTCGGTAGCCAGCTCGATCTCGATAATCACGAAACTGGCCGTGCATAGGATAACTATCGGCTTGCCCTCCATACCGCTGTCGAGCTTGCCTTTCACGGAAGCTGCGAGGCGCCGTTGGGGCGTGGAGAAGTTCGACAGGAATATCTGCAACCTTAGAAGCTGGCGCTTTCGCGCTATCCGAAGTTTGGGGGAGGACCGACGATTCTTTGGAAAATTCTTGGGGTCCAGAAGGGTTCTCATCTACCGCCGATTCACCACCAATGTTCATCGCTGTTTCCATGGATGTCGTCTGCGGCTCCGATTGAGTAAGTTCAATTGCAGAAGACGAGTTTCCATATCTGCTATGCGAAATCCATTTCCTCTCTTCCCACTGCCTCTCTTCGTCGCCTGCAGCAACTACAACTGCACTCGTGTCATAGTCATTGCTGTACCGATTGCCGTATTGGTGACGATTACTATAGTACCTGTTATATCCACCACGGTCGCGGCCGCGATATCCGTATCGATCACGATTATTGAAATATTGGTTCTGATAATATCCGCCCTGCTGACCGCCCATTGCAGGATTCTCCATGTTGTTCATACTGTTATTATTCGCCATATTCGTCATTCCCATTCCGGGGCTTTGAATTTGGGCTCGCTCCGGTGACGCGGACGAGCCCATAAGTTCACCTGAGATCTCACCGTCGGAGTCAAAATGCTGCATACTCCGGTTCTGTCGCACGAAGGGTTGTTGCTGGTTCCAGTACCCGAAATTACCGTTAGGATTCGTCGCTTGATTGACGGCGTAGCCTTTTTACGAATAAACGAGTTATTAACTGAACCACACAGAAAAAAAATCCACAACAAAAATGATAAAAATGAAGTAGAGGTCAAGATCGTCGCCATTCTGTTAGGGGATTGACAAGCTAAGTCGATGAAAGGACGCAACAATGGCGATAAACAATACAAGTTCTTGCGTGACGTAAACACAGCAAAGTATAACCCCCTAGCGATAAAGGAACAAATACAAATAAGTTTCATACCATTATTGTTATTACCACCTGCCATAGCGTTCATTCCCATGCCGTTCCAACCTCCCTGCATTCTCATTCCCGTAAAGCCTCCGGTAAAGCCCACTGCTGGCATTGCCGGCATCATTCCCATCGATCCACTCACGAATGCACTACCATCAGCTTCTTTGAAGACATTTGTAGCTGGTGCAACTTCAGGCAAATTCTATGACTCCAGGGTCAACGCTGCTTTGTGAGAAGACATTTGTGTATTCGACATACCTGCGGAAGTCCAGTGGGAACTGGTAGTGAAGGAGCAGGAGACGCATTCGATCCCTGACTCGGATCAGCGGAAGATGCTCTGTCGTTATCATTACTAGCATTTTCAACGTTAATCTTAACCGGATCGGTAGCTTCTTGCTGCTGTGATTGTGTAACCGCATGCTGTGCTGTATCTTTCTGCTTCTTTTCATTTTTTGCTATGGCGTCGCGAGCTCGCTTCTCTGCATGTTTTAAGAATACATTGATTGTAGTACGTAAGGACATATTGTCCACACAGTCTGAATCTGTTAGCGGATCATGCTCACATATCGTGCAAGATTCAGGAAGCTTTTTCCGGCCTTAATTCAATATCAGTTATTATTCGAAGCAAAACCAATCCATTTTATAACAACATACATGATCCACAAATATTCGACTCGCAGCATGTTAGCTTCGCGGCGTCTCGCGCTAGCTGCTTACATATACAGCATTTTAATCGCTCTGGGATCCTGTGGCTCGCGTTAGCACATTGTTACTTTTTGATCTGTGACAGCGTCTTTAGTATCACAATATAAATAAACGCATACGTGAGCGACATGCCGTTGATGCTAGTCCCTGACGACACAGTGTCCATGGTAGCCATGCCATAAAGGGTATGCCCTAAAGTGATGGGATCACGCGATTAGTGCCCTCAGTTTGCACAAGACAGGCAGTGTATGCTGTTTTTAGTCAAATGTAAATCAGATTGTGATGCTTAGAGTGACTGTCAAATTATATTGGTAGTTTCACTCGATGAATCAGTTGTTTTTGTGAAGAAGCATTTCGCGCGATTCACACTTATGAAATCAATCAAACTGTTTTGATGTATACGGTTTCATTCGCATACGTTCTGTCAATTTGATCCACTGAATTATAAGATGAGATTGTTCACGTGACCTGATTCCTAAGGGTATGAAACTCTTCAAGCTCTTATAATTCGTGTCATGGACTCGTCCAAAGCGGAGAATTTAACGGCTTTTACGAAAAAATTTAAGAATGACAATTCCGGATATCAGTTAGCTCGTCTTACCCGCCGTGTACAATGTATATTAATTTAATCCGCGACGAACTCCCTGAGCTTTCAAAGATTTGTACCTAACATCATCGAAGCCATACCACTTCCGCTTAGTTCTGGGCTCTGTTAACCATAGATGGACTATCTCCGCACTTCATTCGCTCAATGGTTCCAGCTGGAAATGAGATGGCGGAGAAGACTGAAATTTTGACAACCACCGAACTACTGGTAAACATATCAGCATAATCTTGCTTGTCCTGAATACTTCTGGTCTGGTGATCGTGCCATAGTGAGTTTGGTATTCAGACGAATTTGTCGGCAATGATCGCGGAGCACGATGCGTCATACGCCGCACTCGTCCCCCATCGCGTTAGAAGTTTGAAGGGCTCGCGTGCACATCAGCCCGCCCTCCAATACCCACAATGTCAGCTGTTAATCACAAGTCTGCATACAATATGGTTTATTATTGTGTCTGTTTTCGGTGTTAGGTGTCATCTACCGGCTTGAAGTTCGCAATTCATTGGTAAACAATGGCGGTTGTCAGTTCTGCGCCGAATTCGATCAGGCGCACAATGCGAGAGCGGGTTAGTTTATGGAAGCAGGTCAGTGGTCTAGTCACCTTTACCATATTGTTCCGCGTTTTACAAGACAATGCTAATTCTATCGTTTGTGTATACAGAGTCATACATTGTTTCATTGGAATCCGATCTCCCAGTCTTCCAGCAACTCTAATATGTTGAGTCCACCAATCCACGGCTCACCATCCCTTGGCACAACACAGTATCAAGACCTGCCATCCCTAAATTTCCGCAAAGCTACCTTGATAAATCCCGAGAAACTGAAGAATTCGGTGATGAAGGTTCCGGTGCCTGTGGACGCATGCAAGTCCGTCACGGTAGTAGTCGACACGATTGGCGACAATCACGCAACAACGGACTCGTCCGCGCTATTGAGCAGGGATCTTCCAGTGGCTGATAGCTCTTCGTTTGCAGAATCGATCGCAATAGCGCGCCGGGAGTTCATAGATGCGAGCCGCGAAGCTGGCAAACGACAGCGCGATGAACTCGCGGGAAACAATACCGCCGCTGAGTCCGACATAAATATCACCGCGCCTTTTTCCCTCGATGGACCGCACACCGTTTACGATGTCGAGCTGAAGGAGTTTCAAGTGGCGTATAATGAATACTGCAGCACATATTGTCGGAAGCCAGGACTGTTTGGCATCAAGCGATTTTTAAAGTCAATGCAGGATATCACGGATTATCCGCTTTCAGCTTCCGGTTCAAAAGCATTTGAATTCGTAGGAAATCTTATCGGCGATGAATTAAGCGACGAAACATACGCTATGTACGCCGGGGATGAAATTGAGCTTGCTACACATGCTGCCAGAGTGTTGAGACGTGCAATGAGTCAACCTCAACACAATACACCGCGACAAGTTTATGCTTCGACTGGTATCTCAGCGGCGGTTGAAACGAGATCATCGGACGTGCCAAACACGACCAAATGTGTGCGATCGAAAGGAAGACGGCGCAGCGCTGATGTTGATACGTTGCAGACTGATAATGAACTTAGCATCCTAGACTCGACTATAACGATCCCGGTCTGCGATGGTCTCCGTACGCAGTCGAACGGGAATGCCACATATCTCCGACGAAACATGCATCCTCGGTCTGCGACTTGTTTGTACTGCGAGCGGGAAGAAGTTCGTGTCAGAAGGAAGCAAATCAATATTGAACTGCTTCTAGATCGGGTTGAAGAGGTGCTAGCCAGTAATGAAACATATGCTCAACATAGAGATTACTCCACGTTTAAGCCATTCTGGTCATTAATGAGCGATAGAATTCTCTCGGAGATGCAAAAGCAGATAGGGCACCTCTATAATGAAGGTTACATATTGGCTGAAAGTATCGAGGATATTGACGATTGCTCAAAGGCGCTTTATTGGGCGTACGAGAAGCGGCTTAAGGTGGAGCAGGCACTTGAAGGTGGCCATACTATTAAGGCGAGATTGTACCGTTGGCTTCGTTAGATTTGCTGTAAGACGTAGAATATGGATTGCGTACGGTTAATATGGTTCGGCGAATTGGGCAAATATTGTACTGCTACTTGGGCATCGATTTACGCCCATGTTCGCTACAATGAATAAGAGTTATAAGGAGCTCCATTTTTTCACTCAACAGAATAAAATGATTCAATTAATTATAAAAAAAATGCAATCATTTACTGGATAGTCAACCTGCATTGTACAAACACGAATCATCTGCTTCCCCGGCCTCAGAACGGCATACCACCCTGACCGCGATTAGCGGTTCGTGGTTTAGCTCTAATGATATTATCAACACGTAATAACAGCTCAGCTGCCTCCGAAGCGCTGGACACAACCGCTTTCTTGAGCTTGTAGCTCTCAACAACACCCGCTTCTCGCATGTCAATGATCTTGCCGCTGTCGAGGTCGAGACCGGAAGTGCTCATACCATTGTAGATCGCTGATCGCAATCTGGGGATGAGTTCGCTGGAGTCCAGGCCTGCGTTATCTACCAAAATCGTGGGAAGTTGGCGTAACGCACGCGCAAAGGCTTCAATGGCAAGCGCACGCTTGCCATCCTCGTTCTGGGCAGCATTGTCGACAGCCTTTGACATGATCATCTCCGAGCAACCACCTCCAAGTACTGTTCGAGTTTCGACTACTGTCTGTGAGAGGACTGACAACGCATCGTGAAGAGATCGCTCGGCCTCGTCGAGCAGTTGCTCGGTTGCACCACGGAGAACGACTGTGCACGCCTCACCTGCCGCGACGCCAGAAAACTTCAGAAGCGTATCTTCGCCGATGATAACCTCTTCTATGAGATCACAATGCCCAAGCTTAACCAATTCTGGATGATCGAATGTAGAGGCAATCTCTCCGCCTGTGACCAACGCTAATCGCTCGATACCGTCAAAGTCAGCATGTTCAATAGAGACTATTCCAGCATCCGCAAAGAGTTGTTCCGGCCAGTTGTAAATGAGTTGCCGATTAACGAAGCAATTGATTCCGTGCGCTTTAATCTTTTCAACTTTTGCCCTCATTTTCTCCTGGAAGAATAAATAATTAGCATACACAATCTAATCCAAAGATAGACAGTGACATACTCTCTCTGCGCGCTCCAACTCGGCAAGTTTGCTTGTGGCATCGACTTTCACCCGAGCACCAAAAATCTTGACCTTATCTGTGTCCATAGCTATACGAACAGTTAAACAAAGGGTATATCAGTCGACAATCACAGAGCACTTACGGGTATTGGCAATAAGGATCTTCGCATTTTCCAACCGCTTTGGCTGGTTAACTCCAATCTTCTTGTCCAAAATAAAACCTGCCCAATCGGTCAGTAATTGCACCACAAATGATATCACTAACTCACCCTCATCTAAGTAGGAATCAATAAGCCGCCCACCGGCCTTTTTGATAATCTGAATATGATCCAAATTCGTGCTTCCCTTCAATCGCAATACTGCATCAACAGCTAATTCTGCGTAATGATCTTTATCCTGACTCAAAATCTTCGAACTCAAGGTAGTCTTTGCGATTGCAATCAAGTCCTTTTTAAATGCCGCTGCATCATTGCTGTTATCAACCGCGGATTTTTTCAGCGCAGCCAAGGCAGCATTCGAGGCGATCCGGTATCCTTCAATTATAGTCTGTGGGTGAATTTTCTTGTCAACAAGCTTCTCCGCCTCACGTAGCAGTTCCGCAGCGAGCACCGTCACAGATGTAGTACCGTCTCCAACTTCATCGTCCTGAACCTTTGAGATATTAACAAGCACCTTGGCAGCCGCATTGTCTAGCGCAATAGACTTGAGAATTGTGGCACCATCGTTAGTGACTAGCACTTCACCGGTGGATGCGGATTGCAAGAGCTTGTCCATTCCTTTGGGACCGAGCGTTGTTTTGACTAAATCGCCGACAGCAATAGCACCGACAAACGCGGAGAGACCTGTGGCAGAGCGTTAAATAATTTATACATGTTGCTGTGGATCTTTAAGACACTTAAGAGGCTACTTACGCGCGTTCTCAGCTCGCTCCTCTGTCACTTGATCTCCGAAAATTTGAACCGACTGGTAAAAGATAGAGTTAGTAAATCTCACTGATCGTTAATCTTGAGCTAGTCAGTTAAGCGACGTACCATCTCAATGCTTATGGGATAGGTTGCTACCAGTTCTGTAAAGTCGGTAGAACGCGTGTAGGAAAGGAGAACTACTCTGAATATTTGTGGGTTGCGACTTGCGACTTGCGAAACGTCATACAAATTGAGTTTCGACACGTGAAGCACCTCAGCACCGTACAAATATGCGACAAAGAATAACTGTATTTACTACATCTACTGGACATTTTATTTACTAAGTTCTTTGTTATTGGCGAAACGGCGACTGACCCAGCATTTATGAGGACAATCAATTGTATAAACTTCTGATGTTTGCGCTGCTGGTATTTCATATTTCATTTGCGTCAATAGTAAATCGATGACTAATAACCTCAAATTCTGCACTGTTCCAGAGTTTAATCTCATCCATACAACCGCCCATATATTATGTACTAAGAGATATTCTGTCATAATTTACTATATATAACAAATTGATTGTGCGACCTCTTTCATGTATGACCCATCACAAACACCTTTTTACTTGCGATTTTACATTAGTGACCAAATTATCAAACACCCGCCATGTTTATTCCATCGTCCCGTCTAGATGTTCAATTTCTTTCTACGCCACTGTCGCCTCTTGGTGTTGTATCTGCGTGATGGTTATTAGTCTTTGATAATGTGATTGGATCGTAATAAATTCATACCTGATTGTGTTACCAGTCTTAAGTCTGAACCACTGGGGAACACGACCATCCTGGTTCTGCGCCTTGGCAAGTTTGATTTTCGTTCTGAAAGACTTGTGGCTCTATAGTGATTCCTTCAGTTAGCCTTCATTCCCAGTAGTGACCATCGTCAATTCAACAATATCATTCAAATAAATAATCCACTTGACGAATATTGCAATCATGCCTCTTCACTCATCATCACATCTTCCATTACCGATGAAACTGACTTACCGGCATCTTTGCTATGCGAACTATGTCGATTAATCTGAATATCGAGATCGAAGTCTTAAAGGCAGCAGTGGTGGGAGGGCCGAAGTGTTCGTGTCCCCTCTGGCCTCTAGCAGATGGCGTGACTGCTTAATCGACCAGCCCTATAAGAGGGTTTACCCCCCGCCTCCCATTAAACTGAGTATAGCGCAATCAGCAACTAATGCAAACCGCACCCTACCCCTGACAATTAGCGTAATGTTGAGACTGTATGCGTAAACATGAGACTAGCCTCAAATATTAGGAAGAAACCGATCAATAATACATAACAGTTTCGTTATCTAACTGCTGCTGATAATACAGAATCTCTTTCTCACATTCTCTTGATTTGCTTTAGAGAAATTTGATTGGAGCGCCATATATTGGCTAGTAATATCGCTTTTGAATTGTCCTTGATATTCAAATCGAGCAGCAGTGATTACGGTAAAATTGGTTCTATTGACTCGAGGCGTATATCGTGTTAGGAAATGGAATTTTATAAATATAGAACAGAACTAGGGTCAATTATATTAAACGGCCACCAAACCCGGGATTTTGAACGTTACGAACAAAACGTCGAGATCTGGCGGTTTCGCCCTGCATGCCCTTGCCAGATGGCATGGAGACAAAGGCTCAGCGCACAGCCACCCGGCCGCGAAAAGCGAATAGCTGTGCTCGCATATGTATAGATCTCCTAACGAGAATCTATACGATAATCTATCTAAAGGAACATACATTTGGGCACGGCGTAGGGGAATCCTCCGGGAACAAACAAAACCCAAGTGAGAAAACAAACAGGATTTGCAACACGAGCTTTCGCGCCTAGACCCTCAATCCTCCAGCTCGTCCAGTTCGCAACCCCTAAACTCTCCTGTTCATGCTGCAGAACCATATACTTAGAGAGAAGGATAAAGCACATTCAGCTACTTCATGGTCTCCAATGGTCAACCCGGTGTGATTTGGCGGAATAAAAAATCCTATTATACTCTATGTACAATCATACACTTATACTACATCACTAGGACCGCGCAATATATGCTCTGTTTTCGATAGCAATTTTGTGAATAGCGTTCTTCTTCTCTAGTGCCGCTCCAGTATCGACGGCCTGTCTGACCGCGACAAGAGCATCTCCTAATCGCACACCAAAGGAAGGCGACGGCCGCTTTTCAGCTTCCTCAAGAATCCAATCCAACGCCTTTCTGTGTCTCTGCCGAGCTGTCAGAGCCTTTGGAACAGAAAAACTTTTGGCACCAGACTTGACCTTCTTAATCTTAACGAGCGGCATTGTTTGCTCGACGACATGCCGTAGAACCTTGACTGGATCATCCTGTAATCTCATACGAACGATCACAAATGCCTCAGCAACAATTCTCTGGGCCCTCTGCTTCCTTCCGTCTCGCATGATAAGGTTGACCAAATGTGATACAATAGGATCTTCAGTCCCGGGTAAAACGAATTCTTTAGCCTTTCGGGCCTGCACTGCTTGCCAATGCGGATCATGGGCGAATGGCTCATCGGGGCTCTTTCTCTTAGCCGCTTCTGTTTCTGCCTCTTCAAGCGCCTGCTTTTTAGCCAGAACATCATCGCGAATCAGGCTGAGTTCCTCTGCTCCAGTTCGTTGTATGTATTCATCAAGACTGAGACCTGAGAATCGAAGATCGATGAGATGACTTGCGAGGCCGGCCAGGACTGGCTCCTTCGTTGGTGATACTGGCTTCGATGAGTGTGCTTTTTCTAGAGGACCTTCCTCGCTACCTTTATTGGCAGCCACCATTTCCGATTCACACAATGGAGTTTCAGGAGCAGCTTCATTGACTTTTTGTTTCACAATCTCAGGTGTATCCTCTATTGCCGTACTATCTGGCTTTAAGTTCTCGCCAAGTTGTTCTGCTTTTGCAATTGGTAAGTCCTCAATCTGTTCAATCCCCTCCTTCGTGTATTGATCTTCAACTGGTTTCTCAGTTGGATGCTCCTGTCCCTGCACAACGGCACCATTCAGAGCTCCATTCTCTTCCGTCATTACTGCTGGTGCATTTTCGACAGCTTCAATGTCCGGGGCGAGGACTTCTCCGACTGGCATACCCTTCTCGGCTTCGGGAGATTGCTCCTCCATAGTTACTGTACTTGTCGGCGGTTTCTTCAGCCTCTCGTCCTTCGATTCTGAGCTCCGAACCGGATGTATGGACGTGAAAAATCTCACCGGTTCAGAGATTCGTAAATACCGTAAAAGGGTCGCCCTCCGATTTAGACTCTTGAAGAATAGATTCGAAGTCAAGTCTGACGCCGTTAATGACCTATCAACCTAGAATAGACGCATCGCTTCGACATACCTGCCCTCGTGGACATTAATATCCGCGCCGTAGCTGTCCGTCGCGCAGAGTACATTGTGATGAATTCGTATCCGAAACTGACAGGGCAGTATCTACCAACCAAACGGAATCACCGACGACTATATATCAATGTCGCGCCGTCGTGGAAGGGACCTTGCAGATCGCCCGATGGTAGCTCGCTGGGGAAAGAAAATATTTGTGGAGTCTAGCTAGCTGAAGCATTGCTAAAACGCAAAATCAGACCTAACCCTGTGTAATGCTGGAACTTTCTGCATACAGTATTAAGGTTGTAATAAATGATACGTGCGTTAGCCACACAGCAGGACCGAGGGTTCCCTCGCACGTTCTCTATAGCATCTGGGACCATCTCGGTTTAGACAATATATTCTTCTTTATCTGGTTCATGTTCTATACCGCACTAATTTAGGTGTGGGATGCTAGTTTATTGTGTGAGATGCCATTTTATACTTTAGCGAATAAGTACGCTGTTTGTAACTGACGGCTTCTAGACTCTACGGCATCACAACAGTTGCCCCCTATGCTTATTGATCACACTGAGCCCTTAACTCCTACTATTTTATAGCACTTTCTATTACTGCGTTTGTAATATTAAGTAATATACAACACTATTACACCATGGTGACCCCCAATTTTACGGGAAATTACCGGCACGGCCGTCAAGTCAATCTTGCGAGATCATCCGCCTCATTTCACCGCAGTTCACAGTCAATCCTGAAAGACGCGTCAGCGGCACGCGCACAGCGCGAAGAGTTGCGGAAACGAGAGAGAGCAGCGATTACTATTCAATCGTTTTATCGCGGAAGGGAAGATATTGCGCAGGCACGGGACTCAGTGAGAGAAGAGTTTATTAGACTGGCAGGGCAACAGAGCATTGATATGAGTCCAAGCCATATTGCGGGGATGTTTGTCTTCTTTTTTGGGAAGGGTGCTTCAAGTAGATCGTTTCAGGATGACAGCCTTGTTCCACTGCTAGAGCGCATGCTTGGTAGTGATGGACAGGTACAGGAAATTGATGCCGGTCGGGCAAGGAAACTAGCAAGAGTCTTATTCGGATGTGTCAGAAACGAGACAAATCAGGAGATTCGAACTTCATGCTTGCGATTATTAAGGATTGTTCAGGCGAAGGTTCAGTTAGAAGACGTGATAAAATCGTATAGTTCTCTCATCTCAGGACTTCGTGATGGCAGCGCCTCAGCCAGATTTGTGGAGAACGTGATTATTGCAATTGAATCAACTCCGGATAAAGAGCGCGCACGTCTGGACTATGTTAAATATTTCTTGTCGACGCCACACCTGTTTGAGAATCTCGCTGATCTTCCTGTCCAGACGCAAGTCCAAGAATTGTTCGATTTTTCATGTGATATTATTCCAATTATAGCCAACCCGATTGTTCAACCTTCTATGGCAGCAACACTTTATGAATCCGAAGTAGAACAGGATGCAAGACTGCAGTGGCTCATGGCGAACATTCTCTATATGTGGCGTCATCAACCTTTGCCAATGGGTCCAATTCTGACCATTCCTCTCATGCGGGCTTTGTCCAATATTTTGCGGGGCTTATCCGTGAGTGCTAGCAAGCGCCTTTCTAAGGCCGTATCCAATTCGTCAGGATATATTGATCAGTTCGTGCTTGACAATCTTGAGGTGCTTAAAGAGCGACATAACATTGAAATGACAATTTCGCCAGTCACAAGCATGCTACACTCCAATGGCACTGTAGCAAACCTTGACGATTTGCTCGCGATATGTCTATATTTTGTCAGCTTGCTCCGGATATGGCCGTCGAAGAATAGTGAAATTCGCTACTTCCTATATCTTACTCCCGAATACACGCTACCTCTTTTCTTCAGGACATTGAAAGCCTCGCGTTTATTTGACACAATCATGTTCAAGAGCTCCGGGCCAGCAGTATCATCTGGTGCTGCAAGTCTTTGGACCCCAGCTGTGGATGATGAGTACCATGATATCGCCATTCAAGAATGGGAAATATTGTCACTTTTCCTGGATATTTGCTGGCACTGGATGATAATGACGGACGACGACGAGTTTTTTGACGAGACGCAGTATGGATTGTCATTATCGGACGTTCGAGACCTTGGGGTATTTCTGAAGATTTTGGTTTTCTTAATCGTGTGTAATGAGGACACGACCATCGTAATCCACCGTGGCCGACAAATTAAGATTGGAACCGGAGGTGATAATAATGTCGCGTTATCAAAGAGCAGCGCTTTAACACTAAATAAGATCAAGGCAAATGCGATTGGAATTATGCGTCAGTTGTTCTATCGTGACTCTCGGCGAAGTTTCCTGGATAGGAAATATTGGTTAATGGCAGATCGCATCGATATTCCCACATTTACAATGCAAGCAGTTATTGACGAAGACAGAATGGATCAGTATTTTGAACAAAATGTGCTGGATATCAGTGGTGATACGTCCGAATCGGAACTTGATGAGTCCGAAACTGCACTGGGGTCATCCTCTGCGCGTCGAGACCTACGTACAAGAATGATGGTCACGCCTAGGATTGAAATTCTGCAGAAGATCCCGTTCGTACTCCCATTTGAGTCTAGGGTCGAGATTTTTGAGCGCTCGTTGGACTATGACCGTGCGAAGAATGGATTGGACCGTGACTATGAACTGCGCTGGCGCAGGCATAAAGCTGAGATTCGACGAACACATATGCTTGAAGACGCTTTTAGTCAGCTCAATGGCCTTAGAAGCGAGCTGAAGTCACTTATTGGCATTACGTTTGTGAATGACTTCGGTGTCGAAGCTGGAATCGATGGCGGTGGAATCACGAAGGAATTCTTGGTCGGCGTTTGCAAGGAGGGATTCGATCCAGCCAAAGGACTGTTCTTGGAGAATAGTCAGAATATGCTGTATCCCAACCCTGCAGCGACAAGCCCTGAGCAGTTGCAGTATTTCGAATTTCTTGGACGTGTCATTGGTAAGGCGTTGTATCAAGGGATTTTAGTGGAAGTTTCATTCGCCCAATTCTTTCTCAGCAAGTGGCAAGTGCAAAATAACACTGTATTTGGCAACGGCTTCCGCAATACATTCGACGATTTGTGGAGCCTGGATCCCGAGTTGTATCGTGGTTTGATCAAACTTAAGAAGTACCAAGGCGACGTTGAATCTGATTTTGGACTCAATTTCACGATAACGAACTCGCATAATCGCACAGTTGACCTCATCCGGGATGGTGCTCACGTCCCTGTGACTGCGGCGAATAGACTACAGTACATCCACGAAGTCGCGAATTACAAGTTGAACAAGGAACTTTATCGACAGACACAAGCTTTTTTGTTTGGGATGAACGATTTGCTATCACCGACGTGGTTGGTTATGTTCAGTCCGAACGAAATGCAGACATTGGTTGGCGGAGCGGCGCTGCCGATTGATATTGGAGATTGGAAGAAAAATACTGTGTACGGTGGATTTTACGAGAAAGATCTCACCATCACATATTTCTGGGAGGTTATCGAGGAGCTAAAAGATGAGTAAGTGTTCGCAACAAACTTTCAGTTTGGGAAGATGTTGTTAACTGTTGTTCAGGGAAGTTCGGAGTGTGCTCAAGTTTGTGACGTCAGTTTCCCGGGCACCTTTGCAAGGATTCGCTTCGCTTAAGCCATCATTTACGATCCGCGAGTCCGGTCTGGCTCAAGACCGCCTTCCGACCGCATCTACCTGTGTGAACATGTTGAAACTCCCTCGATATGAAACAAAAGAAAAATTGAAGAGCAAACTAATGTTCGCAGTCACGGCGGGTGCCGGATTTGATTTATCTTAAATGTTGTTTTGAACTGCATAATGACAATCTGTTCATTGCTTTATGGGTGTAATTTGGGAAACGAGTTGCATTTTTCTCAGGTGCTTGGTTATTATGATTTTGTTGGTTTAGTGGCTTTGCTGTTTTTGTTATTGGCGGGTTAAATGTTGATATTTGGTGTAAGTTAATATTTGTGAATTGGAGTATATATTATTACTGTATGTCATGCAGAGGAGTACATATTTTGGTATCGCAATAAAATATATATCTAAAGCATTTTAAGAACTTGTTTGTGATCGTAATAGTCTTAAGGCTTATGATATTTATTACGACGCAGTATCTCTCGCTAGTTTAATACTACCTACAAGAGCCATTATGAATCATAATCCCTCAACGCCAAGGTCCAACAGGATAGCTCGTTGTACGTCATTTACGACCTCTCCGTTGTAAGGTACGCTCTGTGTCAGCCTGGAGACCCCACGGCTGGCAGTGACTACGATAATTCAGATATCATGCGAATGAATATATTTTACATGGCACATAATACTTTTTAATTAACAGATGAAAATGCTGAGACGCCAATAACTATGACATAATAAGCTCCCCGTCACTGGCCAAGTCCCAATGCCTTACTGAAATCAATTTCTAATAATACAATAATATGACAAATTGTATTATACATAATCTACACTATTGTATTATTCTCAATCTTCAATAACACACTAGATATTTATATTGCGCGAGCCTCTACATGTGATTCCGTATCCGTGTGCATGCTTTCCGTCTCGTCCGATCGCTGAGAAATAGTCTCTGCACTACTAGCTCGTCGTGACGACTTCGTTGCCAATATGCGTCTCGGTTCTGAATTCGACGCACATTTTTTTCCCGCCATCAGAGAACTCAAGTTCATATTCACGAATTTAGATGATGCCGCAATGATCTGCTGCGCGCGACGGACCGTACCAGTCAGCGATAAATCTGCTTGCTTATACGTCTGCGTATAAACATTCAGGGCAGTTTTCTCCAGCCCTTCACCTGATATTCCTGTCGGATCAGTCGACGCATTCGCTGGTGCAGGCTCTGTTATTCCGTGAATAGTTAATCCGCGCAAGTCATGCTTGGGACACCAGATCATGGGCGTCACGGCTCCTGTCTCCGAGCCGAGCTTAACAATCGAGACACTATCCCTTCGAGTACTTTTCACTGGTTGGACGTCGAAGCCGAATTTATAGTGCGCTTTGAACGCACAACCAATGTGAACTGGATAATTGATTAGCAAGTTGGTTGCCTATAAATATGCTACAAGACTTACATGGAACATGGCAAACAGCACATGAACTACAGGCCCCTTTCTGCAGACGACAGATGTCACAAACATCCAGGAACCTGGTCTTCGGAATCAACCCTATGCCTTCAACTGCGTTCATTGTGTACGAGTCTGTAAACTTGATTTCCGGTGTCCAGACAGCACACAGGACGTGCATCCAGTTATTTCCAGAAGTGACCTTGAGGGGGTCGCGCGGCAACTTGTCGGCGTGAGGTATACCTTCACATAGTTGTGCCGGACAAAGTGCACACTCGTACGTCTACATGACGTTAATAACACACCCAACGACAAACTATTTCACTAATGGCGTACCATTGAATCGCGAGGATTTCTGTCATTTTGACAAGGCTCACAAAGCCACTTCTTCTTCGCATCACGAACGCCGTAACAGGACCTATGAACACACATGTGGCAACCGTGGCATCGCAGCAGCTTCTCGCGAGGTTGGGCACTGCCGCATACCCCACATTCCAACAACAAGGCGGTCGAGTCGGGAGTAAGTGTTCCTTTCTTCTTGGACGTGCTAAGTCCAGAGGTAGGCTTCCCATTTGCAATAGACGCTGACCCGGCAGATCGTTTTACGGTAGTCTTCTTATTCTCCTGCTGATGTAGCATATCGGCATTTCTGTCGCCTTCGACCTCGGATTCAAAATCTATTAGACCAAAGGGTTCATCAGATTCGTACTTATTTCCTTCCTCCAGCTCTCGCAGGAGTTCCTCTTCGACTCTTCGTTTCTGACCCCCGGAGCCGCGCTGCGTCGACTTTTTGAGCACCTCAATAGGATCCTCCCACACCACTGCATATCGACGCCACAATTCCGCACATCGGAGACATAGCGCAATAGTCGGATTTGTCTTGGCAACAGGATATCCTGGGGCCCTGCGCCACGCGCGTGATTTTGTGGTCTTGCAGAACTTGCAGCTGAACGCTTGTTTCTGATTTCTGCATTTTTCCATGTCATATGCCGAGTCGTCTTGGGAGTCGGCTACATGGTCGACAAGTGGCTGCGAGTGAGATGTCGATGGCATTGTGGGTTTAGTTGCTGATTCGTCTCCTTTGGCTTTAGTGACATCTTTCTTTCGCCTTCGGCCCTCAAAGTGATCCCATATTGCGTGGCCGTTCGGAGTCTTCTTCCAAAGGTAGTAAAATCGCACAACGTCTGCAGATGAGACAGTACCGACCGCTCTGCATACAGGATGAAGTTCGGATCCATATTTACGTACACCATCTTCAAATCGCTTCACTTCAGCTGGCGTCAAGGTGGGCTCCCTAAGACTTTTGCGCGTAAATTTCGAGACCAGTTCAAGAGCTTTCTCTGAGTCGAAGTTACAAGCCATTAGAGCGCCAATGGAACTGTCAACAAAATTTGGAGATGTTGAGGTCATGGAAATAGCTGTGGCATATGGTTTAGTTTGTTCTAAAAACTCCTTTATTCTGGATTCTGGAACGGTTGCAGGAGTCTTCCACAGTAAGGTGGCCGTGTCGTCTCCCCCGCGCTCGACGTAGCCAATCGGCTTCTCCTGTACCCATGGGCCGTCCGAGAGCGATAATGGTCGACCATATGGAGTATTCGGCGTTGTACTATCAGAAGCAGGTGAATTGTCTTCCATATTGGCTGTTGAAACAGGAGTGGCATTCTTCTTGGTGTATATCCGATATGTTTTCTTCTTTTTTACCTTCGTCGGATCAGGTTCAACAAACTGTACAGGTCGTCCACCCCAGTCTGGAACGACAGCCTGGTGCTTGTTACCGATCCGCGACGCCGCATGCGGATAGATTCGATCGTTGTTGTCGAGAACTTCTTCCAGCTTGCAGTGAATGCCGAGATATCGATATGGCCACAACGACAATTCTTTCTTCTGCTCGTTGGTGAGCTTGCTGTCAGAAATTTTAAACTCAGCCGCTGGATGCGGCTTGAATTCATCAAGGTCCTCTGCACCAGCAATAACTGTTAGGGAATTTGTCGAAGAGTCGCTAGACTCATTTTCGCCCTGCGACTGTCCATTATGAAGGTCGTCAACTTCGTCGCCAGTTCCCGGAAGAAGCTTGCCCTTGCTCTCAGCCATCTTGCGCTCTTGATCGCGACTGCAAACTGCACAAGCCCATGCAAATCCACGAGTAGGTTTTTTTGTCAGCGGCGGTCGAACGCAGCTCATATGGTAGTCATTACCACAAACTGCACAGCAGACGGATTCGTCTGGAGGACACCATTGTTCACATCGTGTGCAGTTCCTTGCCGCGCTACTGAGATCCTTTCCACGTCCAATTTCCATAACGCCATATTTGACTCTTTCACGCAATACCTTGCCAAATTCTTCTGGAACGTTGAGAATTTTCTCAGTTGGAATCATCTCGTATAATCGACAGATATACCTGTCGTATAATTTGTCAAACCAGAAATGATCAGGAACTTTCCTATATTCGACGAGATCTTTGATGTGGGCAGGGTGCATCACGACACATTTTCCTCGTATGCTGAGCAGTGGACAAATATCGGAATGCATGGTCGCGAAAAGCAGACGAGAGTCATTGGAGCGCGTCGGAATGTCCTTCGGCCGGTAGAACCAGTTGATCCGTAGCTGATAGACATCGAGTATGGAATACGACGATCCAGAGAGCGTGGCGGATTTTTGAGATGACGATTCAGGCCGTTCGACGAATTCCATTATCCTGCCTATGTAGTAGGGTTCGCTAGGCGGTTCTGAGACGAGATATATGCAATCTGATATTAGGTTAGCACATAACCAGATCTTAAAAAATGTTGCGTACCATTTGGCGCATATGTACTTCCATTACTGAGTGTAAGTACTCCATCCTTTGTTATTCGTGCGTCGGTGAAATCAAGCATGTTGGTGAAAACCTCAACCTTGCTAGAGGACAACCGCCGCAATGGAAACTCGGTCGATTTTGTGTTCGATTTCGTAGGGGCCGGACTCGAACTTTTGCTCTTGACACTACTAGCGCTCCTGCTTCTACCTCCTGTTCCATTGGTGGTAGTAGCACTGGATGATCCAGGACCCTGACGTGTCAGAAACCCCTTACTCTTCCCCATGCTAGGAGTCGTTCCGTTCACGCTGTCTCCGTTACCAAGTAAACGTCTCTTTACTGTAGGCGTAGTGTGACTTTCAGACTTCAGTAGGAGTCTGTGTGGGGTCTTGCTTGTTACTGGTGGCGTGCTGGGTGAAGACTTGGACAGCTTCCGTTTATTAGAGCCCGGTTGAGTACGACACTCCTTCAAACCAGCCCCTTTCGTTCGCGATCCTTGGCCCCTTGCTCGATGAACTGGATGAGCGGGAATTTCGTCATCCTCCGTATCCTCGTTGTAGTTCACATGTCCCGCGCGGCCACGGTACCGTGTCCCGTACGGCGACCCTTCGCTAGGTTCCTGCCCATGCGTAGCAACGGCCATAGTCGAATTCGCGTTGCCGGACTCATTCCGTAAGCCACCGTTCAAGCTAGATTGCCTAGATGCTACTAATTCGCTTCCAGGATCCATGGAGACTGTCGAGGGAGAGCGGATTGTGCCTGGTTGCTGAGAAGCGACCTCAATGCCGGGAAGGTCGCCGTCTGGCGGCGAAGACGACATTGCGTGCTACTCTATGACGCGAATTGCCGCTATGTTTGCGGAACTGCGGCAGAATGATCGTAAATGACGTAGAATATTCACCGGAGTCCACGACTGTAGCTGTTACAGTGTGCGTGGAAGTGGGATATCGGGAGAGGTAGGTGGGTGTGTCGTAGAAATTAAAAGGAAGTTCCGAGTCAGATCACGATTTTTTTATTTAATTTTTGAGAGCAGCACAAAGTATCAGAGCCATATCCAAATGCTAAACTCGCAAATACAGTGTATTTTCATGGTTTTCGACGACTTGTACCGACAATTATATTTTAAGTATTTATGGAAATATATTCATTACGTTGGAATTTCTTAAGTTGCACCGAAGACGTGCAAAGCGGTCCGATAAAACACAATCAAAAATTTATGGTAGATCGGGACGTTCATAACAGCGAATAATATACTCTATAGTTAATGTACTTCGTGAATACATGAACGAGGGGCCCAGCTGCTCCCTAGACCAAGAATCTTGGCCGCATTGATCGATATGGAAGTCAAAGATGCCGGTTCTTCAGTTGCCAGAAAAATAATCAGAAGAATTGCGTAGAAATATTGCGTATCGGTCGATAGAAGACAAATATCGTGGCGAACAACAACACTAATGCGACTGAGCCGAGGATATTCTTCAGACAAGGTGATCGCAGATGACACACTACACAGACCTCCAGTCACATTATATTACTCCCGCTGCAACTGTGCAATTATCATCACGAGCTCAGCATTTGCAGCTCTCCAGTTAACTCATGTTGCAAGCAATACGTAGAAAAGAGTCTGCTGCAGCAAGTAGTCTGAAATCCGTCTTGAGGTTCACTAAATCCTGCCGAGGTTGAGATTCCAACTGATAATTGAGTACTGACGGGCACGCTGATTATTGTGGATATCGCTCACCACAATCGCATATTATGTACGCGACCTATCGTCAAATGTTGTTCGTAAACGCAGGTATGCAAACATTAACTCTCGGGGATAATTGGCAGGGATCCGGTATTATATTGAAGTGAGAACCTGACGAGTCGTCATTGCCTGGGAACTTGAAGCAAAAAGTCCGGGTAAGTCTGGAAGAGGGTAGGTTAACAACACCCAACCAATATCTTTAATATTAAGATATGACCCCACGACTTATATCTCTCGTAGTATTGAGTCAGCATCCCTTTAAACCTAGGCAATTGTTATTCTACCGCAAAACCCTACTGAAGGACGCTTGCATTCTACAGTACAGCATCGTATTGTTGTCATGGAACGCCCTCCGAGCTCGGCTGCACGCGTCACTAGACGGACTTCGATGCAACCTCCATCTACCGTGTCGCACTCGCCCTCGCCAGCTCGGTCGCGGATGTCAAGGTCTTCCTCTGTCTACTCCAGATCTCCATCTGCTGCTGGCACGATGTCTCCCAGACCGCCATCAGCTCGCGGATATGTTGACGAGCCTGCCGAGTTTGGCGTTGGTGATCTCGTTTACGTCCCAGGTGGTTTGCGCGGTGTCGTGCTGTACATCGGACAAGTGGCTGGAAAGAATGGCGAGTTCGCTGGTGTTGACCTTCTAGGCCCAGATGCAGAGAAAGGGAAGAACAATGGGACAGTTAATGGGTATGTCAAATTCATCTTGTTCTTGGTGTAGTGATCAGAAAGCCAACCGTCTCAGTGTCAGGTATTTCAACCCCTCACATACAACATCTGGCATCTTTGTCCCACTTGCAAAGCTAAGTACAACCCCTCCGGATACGACGACTCCAACAGGTACCCCGCGACCAAGCTCAGTCTTATCGTCACGCGCACCTTCAAGAGGATCCAGCTTGGCTGATCGTGCGAAATCTCCGATGAAGTCAGCAAGTGCAACTTCAACAGGTGGATTTCAGACCCCTGGACGACGTACGTCACTAGCAAATATGGCTCCGTCGGGCCGCACTTCGCGAACAAACATGAACAGACCATCTCTTTTCTTTTCACCGCCATCGACTTCGCAATCCCTATCTACGCCTCCGCGAAAATTCACCCCTACCGTTGCGAAGCAAAAATCCACCATAGCAACAGCACCAGGTACAGCCTCTCGTTTGTCGCGTTCAAGCATGTCAGCCATGTCAGCCGGTGCTTCTGACGATGACACTGAATCCGACAACGTCAGTAAGTCGTCAGCTCTCGATGACCACTTCAATGCAGAAATCACAGCGCTACGATTGGAATTAGAGCGGACATCAGCAAAGTTACAAGCCAAAGAGGGGGAATTTACAAAACAGAGCGCGATCTTGCTGGACATGGAGAACACGCTAGCTGAATTCCAAGCTCTCTCGGAAACACCGAAGAATGCCTTAAGTGATGCCGAAGGGGACATTCAGCCTCCTACACAGCGAGAGCTCGATTTACGGACATTATTACAAGATAAAGATGCGAAACTCGAGGCGCTGCAGTTAGAACTCGATAGCAAGAGAAATGAGTTTCGCGATACAATGGAAACACTTGAACAGGCCAATCTCGCAAGCATGCATGTGTATGAAGCACAACTGGAGGAATTAAGGAGTCAAATACAAGCGGCGAGTGGCGTTGTTGGTGACATTCAGCCTTTGGAGACCATGATCTTGGAACTAGAAACAGGTTTGGAAGATGCTCGCATAATCGAAAAAGAGGTTCGTGAGGAACTAGAGGTCGCTAGAATGACCATTGCAGAAAAGGAGGAGGAAATCAAGAAGCTGAAACAGCAGTTAAGCTCTGTTGCTACAGGGGCTGGCTTGGTTTCCAATTTGTCGTTCGGAGGCGATGAACTTCGTGAAGAACTTGTGAACGAGAAAAATGCACACGAAAAGTTGGAGCAAGAAGTCACACAGTTGGAACTGTTAATTGAAAGCAAAGTCTTCCGTGAACAAGAACTTGAGAAAGAGTTGGTGCAACTTAGAGAGCAACTCTCAGCTGCCCTGGATTCTCTGCGGAACGAGAAGGCGCAGAATGAGACCTTACAAGAGCAGTTGCAGCATCCCCGAGACGTACTGGTTCCAGCACTGCCAAAGACGCCAGCAGTCGCGAAGGCGCCATTAAAACCTACATCTAATATCTCGTTGAATGGAAATGGCGGCTATGGCAAGTCAGAGAATATACACACTGGTGGTGCTCTTTGGTGTGAGATATGTGAGACAGAGGGTGTGTACAATGATACTTGATTACGTCGTGTAAGCTGACTTGACCTATTCAGGACACGATATCATCGATTGCAAAGCTGGAGGTTACGGAAGCGCGGTTACCGGAAAACCCGGGCCAGGTGCTATGTCTGGCAGTCGACCATCTCTAATGAAAACAGAGCCAGTCAAGAAATTATGGTGCGCATTGTGTGAGCGTGATGGCCATGCTAGTATGGACTGTCCCTATGATGGACTTTAATTATTATATAAAGCGAGAGTAGAGTTGATGATAAGCTTGTAATACATACATCTTGTAGAGTAGCTTGTAATACTATCCCATAATATATTAATTGCACGTGAATTATCAGATGCGTCTACATGTTTCCAGCTCCATCCAAGTCCCCGTCATTTGGCAGCTTGTGTGTAGAATGACGACAAATTTGCTCACGTCGTTGGGCAATCGCAAAATTTGCCAGACGAAACTGCACTGCAATTTCCTATGAACCGCTTAATAATTTACCTAAATCTTCAAAAGAGAGCAGCTCAGAAAGCGAGTTCGCAGTGATAGTTTATTGGACTTGGACATTAATCAGATGATCTTCGCTCAAATATCACCCGTTAAGTCTATGAAGTGTATGTCATACAATGCTACAAATTACTACAAACGGGATAGTTTTCGCCAGCCTGTGTAGCCTGGCATTAAGGCTGGTTCGAATGCGGATATCCGCCATTTTTGTCGAATAAATCCGCTTTGAATCCGCCACGATCGTATAAATCTACTAACTTTACGCTAGCCAAACTAGGTTAGACAGTTGCCTTTCGAAGTTTAGTGCCGAATATTGTTCGTTATTCCGAACTTTGACACAATTAGGCGTTATAATGCCACTATAAACTATGGAACAGCCTAAAGACTTTTCTGATATAGATCGATATTTGGACACAACCGCGAGTCATAGTAAGTGATAAGAAGCAGGCCAATTGGCTGTGCGACTGGTGGCGAAGGCATAAAGATGAATGTCCACAAATGGCCAAGGCAGCAAGAGATTACCTTGCTATTCCCGCGTCAGAAGTCTCCATGGAAAGGCTGTTCAACTCGGGCCGAGACCTATTGGGTGTTCGTAGACTCTCATTAAGCGGAGAAACAATGATGATCTTAATCTGATGGATAATATGTATAGAGAATAGGTTGATATAACTGTTGACAGTACAAAGAGAACAATAAATATACAGCGATGACCTTGTAGGCTCAGCAACGTAATCCTAAATATCGATATTGTGGATCTTCCAAGCGCAACTCCGACCTCTAGGGGAGGATACGATTTGCGATTAATCGTTATTTGTATTCGTAAAGTCAAAATACGATTACTATACGAGTCCATGTGGAACTTTACGATAAACTATACGAGCGCTGAGGTTGGTTACTCGCAATACACGTGACTTCATTTTCTGCCCTGCAATGCACACGTAGAGGACAAACAAATAAAATTGAATAAAAAGACACAAATTTGCCATTCAGCTGCAGTTGAATAGTGGTCTGCAAGTAAAGTAAGCTTTCTCATAGTTCCTGACTCCATCGAATGCCATCTTGACCCTAGCAGTCCTCTTCCGCCACTAAATAATCTCTCAAGGCCACTTCAGAGGCTGGAATTGCAAGATAGTCTCTGTCCGCTCCTGCCATTCTCGGATATCCATCTTTGTAGGGCCCTCCACCACCTTGGCAACCATCCCAGTTCAATAGCGTCGAGAGCTACTGTCTCTTCGTCAAAGTGGTTGTCAATATCGGATCGCTGGGGCCCAACTTTGAGAGCATGCGAGACCATAAGCTGGGCTTCTCAGCAATAACAAGTTGTCAAGCGAACGGCAAATGATAAGTAACAGATTCAAGAGTTCGTTCGTAGTATGTTTAACAAGACAACCGCGTTCCACGCGTTGTCAGGGTAAATTTTATTAGGCCATACCTAATTAGGAATACGATTACTATACGATTCTTTTGTAGACTACACGATTACTTTACGATTAGGTTCTCAATCTTGCGATTAACTTTACGAATAATAGTAAATTTTGACGTTACCGTAATCGTATCCACCCACCCTTACGGCGACTTCGTACATACATAATTAGCTAATTACATATCTGCCATATCCGCCATCCGTGGACAGCCCTAATATGTTTTACCGGCAATATCTGTTCCTCCATTCTCGCCAACTTGCTCTGTACGCAGCTACAATATCTGAACTAAAATTGTGGTGACTGAAAAAGTCCCGGGATGTGTCTGAGTCAAGGTTAGGGACAACTTCTCAGTAGGGCTGGGCTGGGTTAGGGCACAGTCGATTTGTGTGCGTGCGACTTGTTCTAGCGTGTGGCAGTGCCGCAATAACTACAACGGCTAATGTGGCTGAAACCCATCGTGGCAGCCCCATCAACGGGCGAAGGCACTTGTCCTTTTCTATGCTCCTAAATCCCCCGATCAGATCGTTAACAAGACCCCGTTTCACAATTGCATGGTATTGATGGCCGACGATAGTTTACCAGATTATAAAGCGCTTTGGAAACAGCAATCAGAGTTGCTGAGGCGCACGACTTTTGAGGAATTTATTCGAGCCTGCCATAATTTCTTATCCCTACAGCTAAAGGTTGGAGATAAAGCTCTCTCCGCGAAAGGGACGTTGACAAAGCCCACTGGGAGACTTTGTCCTCAGCGGCTTCGAAATTGGGCAGATTGCTTGGACAGCCAACAGCAGCTTTACAACTCCGTTCGCAAATTCCTACATGTCTGAGGAAGATGCACCACGACTATTTTCATCTGCCCATTTGCTAGAAGACCTCGGACGAGAGAATTGTAGCCAGCCGCTACGAAGTGCAAAAGATTTGGAGACTTTTGAGCGATTAGCTGTTGAAAATAATGTGCGGGCTGTGATTGCGGAGCTATGCAAGATCCCCGACGCTCGGGAGGAATTTAAACTCGAAGATGGAGTCCAGTTCGACAACCATCCCAGTGCTCTGGCCGATGCTGAATTTGACAGGCCAGATGTTGATGATCAATCGATTGTTCGACGGCCTAGACCTGATATATACTTCTACCGGGTGTAGGCGAACACTAACACCCTAATCACTACCGGAGAATATAAACCGCCCCACAAGCTCTCAGTGGAGAATCTTCGCACTGGACTACGGCCGATGGATTTCTACGAAAAAGTAGTCCAAACAGTGAAAGTACCTACGAATAAGGATGAGAGATTGAGGTACAATGCAGAACAGCTGACTGGGTCGGCTCTTGCGCAACAATACAATGTCATGATC